>NC_132807.1:14816247-15116247 GCF_048594095.1 Paramormyrops kingsleyae | reverse complement strand
ATGATTTTTGAAAGCTGAATGTGAGATTTTACTGGGGTAGAGCACATAAATACTGGGGCACTCGCCCCAGTAAAGGGGGTCTAGTGATGCCCATGTAATCCTCCTTCCAGGCAAGAAGTGCTATTTGTACTTGTGCTCAAGCCTGACAAAGACCATACACAGATAACTAGTCTTGACTAGTTATCTGTGTAAAACCATGGAACCATGGAAAGGATGGCTAATTTTCATCTCAGTGATTTCCAATGTGGTTTCAGACAAGGTAGGAGTATTTTAAACCATCTTATTAGCGTGGAATACAACTGCACGTGTGTGATGCTTTTATCAAAAAAAGAACATGTAGTGTCATTTTTTTTTTTTTTTACTTGGTGAAAGCCTTTGATACAACTTGGAATTACGGTATAGACTAGAAGACTTGGATAAATTGGGTGATCGGGGGCGTTGCCCATCTTAATTTCAAACTTTTTATCTAATAGGTATTTTAGAGTCATGGCAGGAGATACTCTGTCAGATTTACATAGATGAGCACTAGGGACACCTCACAGAAGTATTTTATCTGTTACTCTAGCATAAAAATTAGTGTTGCAAATATGATATCCATTAGATATCCATAGTTGGTCAGTAGTAATTGTTTTCCAGATTATAAACTGTTTGTATGCTTTTTTGTGATCTCTTTATAATGACCCATACTTGTTTTTGGAAATTGCATAAAAGTCTTATATTGACAATTTCTGGTAAGAGACATTGATGTTGGAATTTTAAAATGTTTTTTTCTGGTGCCTTAATCACAACAGAAAGAATGCAATTCACTCCCACTATATTTGAGGGATGCCTGACATTTCTATGGCTGATATCTCCATAACTAGGCATCTCCCAGCAGAACAATCTAGCTGGATAGATAGCTCTAAAACAGGAGTGCCCAACTCCAGTCCTGGAGGGCCGGAGCCCTGTGTAGCTTAGTTCTTTCCCTGTTCCACAACAAATGATTCGGCTCAAGAGTTGTGCGGTAATTATCACAAGGAGTTGAATCAGGTGTGTCAAAGGAGGGGAAACCCAAAAATGTGCAGAGCTCCGGCCCCCCAGGACTGGAGTTTGACACCCGTGCTCTAAAACATTTCTTTTTTCAGTTTTGGGGTGAACTGGCACTTTAATCTGGGCTTATTTGACATTAAAAACAAAACCTTTTGCATTACTATTTTTAAAATGTAAACGAAATATTGTAAATGCCTACATATTTAAAACAGTGGGGGCGAAAGTTGCCTTCAAAATGTTTTTGAAATTTCCTACACTTTCCTACAAGTTTATACTAGTCCAGGTCTAAGTTAATTAATCCTTTGGAACTAACGATCAGATCTCATCTAAAACACCTAAATATCAACCTGAGCATCCAGGACCAGACATACATCTGTAGTATCTCATCCTGGGGCCTAAAGAAACCAAACGTCATACTGAACCTATCAAAGAACAAAAAGTTCCAGACTCAACCAAACAGTTATCTTGACCTATTTTTGGATGTTAAAATCCATTCCATGTCCCAATACACAGACGGTTCAAAATTTGACAACTTTGTCTCTGCCACAGTTGTATTTGAACACCTGTGCATTGGTATTCATATACCAGGATAATTTTTCACAGATTAATTTTTATGGTTGAAGCCTGTGCCATTTTGGAATTATATTTAAAGTGAGCAACATAAAGCCAGACTTTTTTTTATTCAAAATCCAGCCTACAAACACTTATAGCTTTGAAAACAAATCATCCAGTAGTTGTAAAGATTTTAACTAAGCTTGCTATCCTAAATAAAAAGGATTTTAATATTTATTTCTAGGGTTGTAACGATACACTCAACTCACAATTCGATACGATTCACGATTCTAAGTTCACGATACGATTTTCTCACGGTTTTTTAACAGAATGAGCTGCAGACAAATTTATTCAAAAACATTCCTTTTTCTTTCTAAACTGTGTAAAACATGTCCTCTTCTTAACAGTGCATCTAAAACTGAATAAAATACTGTTTAAAAAAATCCCAAATCAAAATAAAATAAAAAAAAATCTTCAAATAAATAAACGGTAACAATTTACGACATTGACGTGAATACGCAGTCATATCTGACGTCGAACTGATGTAGAGTACCGTGAAGTACTCCTAAAGTAGCAATTCGATCATTTTCCACATCAGCCGATTTAAATCGTCATACATTTACATCGATTTTTAACCAATTTGCGATTCATCGTTACATGCCTACAGTATTTATTTCTGTTCAGTCCCAGGTCATTGTAGTGTGTCTGGTAATGAAGAAGCAGATACGGTCACTCTCTAGGCACTCACACAGAAGTTTTTACTACCATCATCAGACCTCAGACTGCTACTGAATGGGAATGTAATGCAAATATGGCAAATTGCATGCATAACAAAATCTATTAAATTACTCTGTTGTTAATAATGGAGCAACAGTCAGTTTTAAAACTGTTGAGACCAGTGGGGTATTCCATGAAAGTAGCTAAAATAAATCAGACTTTCTTGAAAAAGTCAGACTCAAACTAGCACTTTCTCTAAACTTAGCCTCAAGTCATTCCACTAACGGAGTTCAACTGTAACTAATAAAGGTTCATACAACTTGCATAGCCTATTTAAGAAGCCCAAATGAATGGATGAACGATCTATGAAGAATACAAAGATGTAATCGCTAAAAAAGGCAATACAGCGGCCATAAATAAAGCCAGGGAGTGAAAATGTGTGAAATGTTCTGCTCAAATAACCGTTTCTTGTCTTTGCTTTTTACTAATAAACTTTCAAAGTAGACTGTGACTAAACAAAATATAAAAATTTCTTATTGTTCATATTATTTTAACAGATTTATTTTTTTGTCAATTTCAGTCATTCCATTTCATGTTTGACCTTTGGAATATGGGTATTCTTTATTTTTATTTTGGAATTAATTGGACTGCTGAGATGTGATTTTTATAGGCTTTATTATATTTATTACATGACATGAGTAGTAAGAGTGTGGAATTTTGGCTAACGGAACGATCTTTTGGGAATCTGTTCCCACAAGTCGGACGTTCTTTGAGACAACGCTTAACTAAGCGAGACAGTTAACCTGGTCCAGAGCAGACTTGTTCACTCGCCTAAGTTATCATGGTAACTCAGTGGGGATTCATTTAAGACACGTCAATGGAATGGAGGTTCCACTTAAATGAGCCAGACTTGTTGAAATAAGTGAGACTTATTTCTGGAGTTTTCCTCCAGAAAATCAAATTTACAGTTTAAGTTAATTTTATTTTGACAACAACATGCAGTATATCATTGCAGGACAGGGCATTAATGGATGCCAGTTTTTGGTACTATATGGGCATTATTTTCACCCACAGTTCGATAAGCAGATTAGTACTGTAGTATGTCTACAATAATGAGATGCATATTGTGATGCCCAAAAGTTATGTTTATTCAAATTCAGTTAGCTGAGCGTCATGTGCTACTGTCTTGTTAAATCAGGGAAGTGATAAGCACTGAAGTGGTGGAGAAGAAAGATTAGCAACCACAACATCTTTTAAGAGAAGATATTGCGGATAAACAAGGTAAAAAGATATTGGTGGTGTGGCGTTACCTTTTGCAAATGATATTCTTTAACGCAGTGCCCATTTTCATTTTATTTTTTATTTCCTTTTTATTTTACGATAATAACACTGCTCCCAACAAATGTGCACGAACACACACTGGCACCATCAATCAGTCAATGTACACGTAGAATAAGCCTGGATTTTAGCCTAAACATTTTCACAAACAAATGTTATGGTTTTAATAATGTGTATATTAAGCAGTTACAAGGACAAAAGATATTAAAAATCTCTCTGTACTAATGGTAATTTGATAATCATGAATAGACAACATGGTGGTTTTGCGTACTCTGGCGTTCCATCACCCAGAATAGCTCCTGTGCGTTTCCTCTTCAGGTGATCATGCTTTGCACAGTGCACAAAACACTTTTCTTTAGTGATAATTTGAATTACCCCTGTATTTGCATAGTGGTATTACAGGAAAACAATTGTGATAATGAACTGAAGTGTTTTAGAAATCATTAAAATAATTTAAAAAAGATGTGTCGATTTTAAAATATTGATGTGGATGCATTTTCAGCATTGATGACATCAACTACGTCGACTAATTGTGGTAGCCCTTGATAAGTTGACAGTCATCTCTGGCATTAGAAAGTTGCTTCTTGTTCATGTGTACTGCTGCCTTAGAAAGGTTAAGCCTGGAAGCAGCCTGTCTCACAGACACAATGGGAATGAAAACTCTGACAGCAAAGGAAACTATAGGTGTGCTTTCCTGCTACAATGATATTTTGACTTTTGTTGTGTTTGTCTTGCAATGTAGAGCAAATCAGTAATGTAAAGCTGCATAATCTATTAATTAAAATAAAAGATAAATTAATAAAATAGTACATGTAGTACATGACATGACCACATAACTAAATGACCACAAAATATTTATCTATTAAAAAAAGTACAGGAGAAAAAATTTGGAATGGGAAACATATTGTGATGCTGTGGGGCTGGTCAGTTAATTAATTATGCAGGTTATCGGAACGTCTTGCATGGCACCGCTAGTTTGTGTTATTATTCTGTTTAATGTATGCCCTCACATATTTTATGTAATGAACAGTAAGCATGGCAACTGTGTACTGTTCCTCTGTAAGTGCACATGTTTCGTTAATGTGTCACCCCACGTGTGTGCCATATAAATAGTTGTCTCGCCTTATCTACACTGCCGCTTTGAGTATTTGACATTGGTCTGTGTCACGTTCCAGTAACGAAGGAGGCAGGAGCATGCATGAGGGTAAACCAAAAAGGGGAGGTTTATTATGGAATGGGAACAGGGTAAACAAAAGCTGACAGCGTGGGATCAGACACAAGACAAAACTGCCAAGGGAAATCATTGTAGAACACATCATTGACTGGACTGGGGAGCACAGGACTGGGAGGCACTTATATAGATCACTGATGAGGAGCAAACAAGAGGCATCTGGTGTGAATAACAAGGTGAAAAAAGAGGTAAGACAAATTATTAACAGGTGTGGCTTGCCACACTGGGGAAAGAACAAGGAGGAAGGAATGCAGGGTGTGACAGTCTGTCAAATAAAGGTGCGACTTCTGGTGGAAAAGTGTCAATCACTTCATTGAAAACACCCACTTTCATGAGCTCGCCATATTGGTCTCAGAAGCAGGATGAGGAGTTGAAGATGAGATTGATGACCTGATCTGAGGGTTACAACAGACTAAGATGCAAAGATGGTGCAAGACAGCAGTGGTAAGCTAACAGGAGACCCTAGGAACCAAGCATTGGGCCTTCCTGGGACAACTCAATGGATCTAGATTGCTTTGCTCGCCACACTTTCAGGGCCAGTCCGGAGAGTGTGCATCGGTTCCACTGGAAGCCAAAGCTGCGCTCACCGTGATGAAGACTGCCTTGAACCTTCCCCGATACAGCAGAAAGGAGCTGCTGAAGCCAAACCTCGCTGAAGGGTGCCTTGCATCATGGCACAATGGACAGAGACGGTGCTCCACCTGGTGCTGGGACTGGAAGGAGAGGCACATCAGAAGCTGCTCAGCCTGACGCCTGTGGAACTGCAGAACTATGCCTCCTTGCTGGCAACCCTGGAACAGCAGTTCTGTCAGTGACTAACCGAAGAGGTAGTGCGAAGGAAGGTTTTGGGTGAAACTCTGGGTGCTTGGTGTACACTTCTGCATCTGTGAATGGTAAGACTACCCTCACTTCCCGAGTGATCCAGATGCCGTTAGCCACCCACACAAAGTCATGCCTGTGACACTAAAGGCACAGATGCTCCGCTCTGGGAATGACTAGTGGCAACGCCAATGAGCTGATGGACCCTGCTACTGCTACAGCGAAGCTGGACAGACTACCTGCACCCTGCCACATCCCAGTACAGCCACTGAGAAAGCTCCATGTAGCTGGTGCTGATAGAGATCACTCGTGCCATCACAGTGGGTCAGCTGAGCTATGAGCGTTGGTTCTTTGTGGATTGTGAGGTGGAGAGTCCACCATCCCCCTTGCCTAGTCTGGTGTCCTACTGGGCATTGACCAGCCAGCCCCACCAGAATGGGAAGTGACTGGGTTTTAGCTAGCATCATTCACTGCCATCACAAAGATCAGGCAGACCACAGAGCAGGAGGTGTGGCTGGCTAACATTCGTGATCGCTGCATCATCAAGCTGGACATGCTGTGTCATCTGGGGGCGCACATAAACATGTCTAAGGCCACCCTCCATCTTGTTGCAGACATGGTGTCCCTCTAGCAAAATATCGATTGAAAGTGGAACACGGGCAGGACAGTGGACCATGATGAGAGGGACCACCTCACTTCCAGCTGTTCCAGCACATTCTGACCGGCCCCTGATTTGTTCCAAGCTCCACAACAAAGCGGATGCTCTCTCTTGCCTCCCCTGTGAGAAGGACAATCACTGTTACTGCTGCTGCGGTTATAGCAGCAGCAGAACAGGAGGACATTGGCGCCAACGGACTGGGGACCATTGATTGCTAATGGCTGCAGGGGGAGCGATCAACCCAGTGCTGGCATGAATCAAGGGTTGGTTGCAGGTGGCGTGGTGACCACAGTGGAGGAAGGTCTCCACTGGGAGACTAAGGCCCTAAATTGACAGTGGGGGGCTTTGAGGAGCAAGATGGGCTACTATACTGGCACCAATGGCCCCCGAATGGCAGCCAGCAATTGCTAATGGTGTCCCAGAGTCTCCACCCTACGGTCTGTGAGCAGTGCACATCACGACGGGTACATTCGGAGGTCACCAGGGACGGCTAACCCCTCGGGTGGGGGCAGTGTGACATCACGGGGCCAGTTTGTTAATTATGCAGGTAACTAGTATATGTTATTCTGTTGTTAAATGAGTGCCCCTGCATATTTTATTTTGTAAATAACAAGCATAGTAACTGTATTGTATTCCCCTTGAGGCACATGTGTTTCGTTAATACCTCACTCGGAGTGACCATGCCATGTAAATAGCTGTCTTGCCTTGTCTGTGCTGCTGCTTCTGAGAGTGACAATGTTTTGGCACTGCTCCGTGAAATTCAAGCAGGACTTCCAGTGGAAAAATGTGAATCACCTTATTCAAACCAGTATGACCCCCAAACTTGGCAGAATATGAGCTAAAAAATGTATACATATAAAGATAATCCACCGTTCTACGAATGTTCAGTTTATACTGCATTTCTTTTATGAAAGACTTACATTAGCATCTATTTTCGCTAACTGAAAGAAATCCGAAGAGAATTTTTGCTTTTACATAAATAGGAGAAAAGTTAAAATACCGTAGCATTTAGTGTTGCTTGATCGGCAAGCCAGTTACAGATATACAGTTATGCACTGCATAATGACATTTCAGTCAACGATGCACCACATATGCTATGGTAGTTCCGTAAGATTATAATGGTGCTGAAAATTTCCTGTCATCTAGGGATGTTGTGCTGCCCTAACGTTATAGTGCAATGCATCATGCGATTGTGAAGATGCATGTGAAAACAAGCCTATACTAAACTGCTAGTTACATGAAAGTGTAAAAAACTATTATGCACAGTACATAATAACAACTATGTTACTCATTCTTGTATTTACTATGCTGTACTTTTTATCATTATTTAGGCCAGGGGTGTCAAACTCATTTTACGGTGAGGGCCGGATGAGAAGAAAATGTGACCATGTGCGGGCCGAATTTATTATTATTATTTTTTAATCATAGTGCATCAAATTACAACAAATACACTATATTCTGTAAAACTGCATTTAACAAGTCCTCAGAAACTGTTCATTAACACTCTTATTCCTTTTTAATACTACTACTACTAATAATAATGATAATAAAAAAGATTTGATATTTAATACTATTGTTCAAATCATCCCGCGGGCCGTATTGGACACCATAGTGGGCCGTATTCGGCCCGCGGGCCGTATGTTTGACACCCCTGATTTAGGCTATACTATATACCCTGGGTGTGTAATATGCTATGATTTCTAGGTTTGTGTATGTACTATGTACACTCTATGATGTTCTTACACTGTATATACATTATTTTTAGTTTATATAAGCTGTGTTACTTCTTCTTGCTTTTTTTATATATATATTTTAGTGTTATTTAAAAAAAAATTGTATTCTTTTTGGTATGATTTTGTTGGTTATTTTTTTGGTCTGGGAACACAGTTTTTTTCCCATGTAAATTAATGGTAATTGCTTCTTAATGCCATTTTGGGTTATGACAGGATTCATAGGAACGCTCTACTGTTGGATAGTGGGGGAAACCTGTATTTTAATTTTCATGAGCAGTATTAAGAATTAGATGACCATAACACCTAAATTAATAGAATTAGTCGAAGCACAAGTGCCAGGTCTAGCAGAATAACTGCAGTTTGGAATGGATGACATATTGTGCATTATTACAAAGATTTAAGAAAATAAATTTACTACCATAAAACATATCATATTTGCTCACTTCACTATTCTGCGGTCACGCTTTCTTTAGGCAACAACACAAATAAACAAAACGTTACATTTAATTAAATTGAAAATTTATTGTACATCCTGAAATATCAAATTGATAGCAGAAAAAAAGTAAGTTGTGTGTACTTTTTAGGGATTACCTTAGCTTGATTTAGTATTTCTGGGAACATTAAACTTGTGTGTACAATATAATACAGAATATAACCAGAGCATTCAGCATTTCACATTTCCAGTTGATCCACCTAGTACAGTACTTCTAGAAATTGCACAGTTTGGTGAGCACTGGAGGGGTACGGATTAGATGGGCGGAAACGGTGACAGGGCTCACTAGGCAATACAATGCTGTTGTTTCCGACAGCCGCACCTTTCTAGATTTCAAAGGTTTTCCTGGGGAAATTTAGTTTAAATAAAGGAGACTTAATATTCATACTATATTAATGTGAAGATAAACAGTGTTGTTCATTTGTTTTATTTTGTGAGATGTCTGCCTTAATTGTTCTATCTTGACTTGCCCTTTTTAATTTTTTAGATGTGGATAGAGTAATTCACGCACCAGCACACATCACACAGAAGTTGGTTCAGCTGTTCAGAGGTAAAAATGAATTCACCTTCCTGGCCTCTGTCCAGCAGAGGTCTTCAACGTCTGGAGTCATATTCTCCATCCACGAGTCTGAGCACAGGTAATTTATCTGCATTCTTATTTTATTTCTCACCTTCTGAACATGCAAACTGAAACGTAAATGGTATTGTGTTGGAATACTGACTTTTCATCTAATTTGTTTATAAAGATATTAGATCTACTGGAGGAGATGTCGTTGGTAGTTTTTAGGTCAGCATAGTGTAGAACAATCAACAACAGTGGACTCAATTCTCTGAAGATCTGGAGGGGAAAATAGCAATTGGATTCTGATTTTTATCCTTTTTTTGGGTTTGCTTTATTCCAACAATAACAGTTGGTGCACAGACAGCATTGAAACTTGGTATTTTTGTCCTGTAAATGGTTTCTGTTATAGAGTATTTGTAAATAAATTGTCTTTTTATGCTGGATTATGTGTGATGTCAGAAAGATAATTTTTATAACCCCCTTTTTTCTCTGCATTAAATGAAATTCTCACCTGTGTAAACACGGATTTAGTTGCATTACAGTAGGAGATAATTGGTACTCTGGTATGACCCATTTGTAAACAATGTGGGTGCTTTGATTGGGTAATACCAAGCTTCTTTTGGCCCATAAAAGACAAATGGGGACCTGGAGAGTGTAAGAATTCAACAGGGTAGGTAGAAAGGATCATTATCACAAATAAATTAGGAACCTAACCAAAAATGTGAAGCATGCACCTTTCTGGCAGTGTTAATACAGCCCCTTTATTTTATTAAGGATAACTGATCCATATTTCATGCCCTTCTTAGCAAGGTCTTATCAGTACATACCCCCAAAGGGTGAATTATGTTTTATACTGAAGGCTTAATTATAGCTTTTTCTTTGTTATTGATAGAAAAAAAAATTAAATCCCATAAAAAGGAGCCAGGTTAGGAAGTGAACCAATCAAAGGTTTGCAAATAACTCACCCTCATGCTTCAAGGGTTGTGCATTGTGCATTCTGGCTAGTCACTTAAACACTTGATTGAATTGTTTCCTTAATGGCTCTAATTTAGCAGTCTTCCCCAGTAGTGGGGCTGTGCGTTGTTTAAAGAGAGATTAATAACCATCACCCACTATGCATCTTAATGACTATGAGTGAAAGCCGTCTCCATAGCCAGAAACGTATGCTGCCGTCAGCTCCAGACATCCATACAGCTCTCTCACACATTGTGACATTCTGTTCAGGCTAAAAAGCAAACCCAACATTACTCATTCTGCAATTTTACAGCTTTAAAGATAATATACAAAACTAAAAGGTCAGAATTTTAAAGTGAAGTAATTAAAGTAGGTCTACTCATTTTCTTCAATTTCTTACTTTCTTGACTTTCGGCTTTCCATAAGGATATTTCTTATTCCAAACCATTAATAAAAGATGTGATGCTTTTCAGTGGTTTTTGGATTACATGCGCTGTTACCAGATCAGAGGATTGGCCATTTGTTTCTTTTTTATTTTCTATCAAAAATTTATTTAAAGAAATATTTATGTAGATTGCAGATTTTTTTTTTTACCTCAGTAACAACCCATGCTGAGTATGTGTCAGGTGTAGTGCTGTCAGTCATCTCTCTGAGCTTCCTTTGAAATGACATATTATGTAAAAAAAAACATTGCCGGCTTTTAATCCTCAGCTTCCCAAAAGTTTGGAACTATCAGTCACTGACTATGACCCACATGCATTGAAATAAGATTGGAAAATGCCTACTTCAGAATAAGAGTGAATTTGTGGCATTGCATATAAAATATTTATTTTTTTCCGCCATTTTGAAATTAGTTATTATAAGTATTGTGTGAGAATAGGCATATATATCACTTTTTATTTGGGAGATAGTGGCACACATTTTCCGAGTGCCTCGGATGCCCTTTGCTGCTGGTTGTACTCGCTCAGGGATGATCTGATGCACTTGGGCTTACCAAGCAGTTCTGCTTCCCTCTAAGGTCATAGTGCACCTTTTGTTAATCCTGTTTCTGCTGTTTGCTAAGTTATAATAGTAGCATTGTATGGTCCTATTTATCTGGTGGCTCTGAGTAGACAGGCAGGCCACCTACTGGAAAATGCCAATGCTGACTTGATTATTAAAATAAGTTCTTTTTGAAATGTAAAAAAGAAACTTTGACATTCTTGGTGTTTAGGCCTTTATTTCTTTATTGAAGTCTCATTGGATGGATGCGCCTGTGAAATTAGTAAATGTAAATTAATCCTTACATGATTGTAAATTAATCTTTACATGGCTGGTTTTGATTGAAAACAGAAAATGCAATAGTCCTTGGAGTCTTGGCTTAATAAAGATTTTTTAAATATTGGTTATTACTTTCTTATTAAAGGGTTTGTGATTTATAGAAATGACAGGCTTTGGTAATAATGCAACCTTTTAAGGAAGTCTGTTGCTGTGAAGAGTTAAAATGAATAAGATACAAGTTGTGGGAGCTGGGGACAAACTAAGGTCATTGTGAGATGGTAAAACAAAAATATTCAGTGTAATATTCTTTAGTTTAAATGATGGAGGTAAATTTTCTGGTGTGTGTGTTTATTCTGTTTATATCACATTGTGGGGCCCAAATGTCCGCCACAATGTAATAAAACCTGTTAATTTGACATTGTGGGCACCATTTCTCAGGTCCCCACAAAGATCTGTGAATGCAATAAAAAACAAAAAGTGCCAAAGGCTTCGTATTTTGTTTAGTTACTTATGGTTTAGGTTGTCATGTTGGAATTGTAATGAATGGAGAGTCCCCTCAAAGATATAATTACAAACCTGTGTTTGTGTGTGTGTAAGAAACGCCAAGCTTGCAATGTGCTGTTCTTTTCATTTCAGTACGCTACTTTAATCCTTGAAAGGCTTATGTTAATTCTGGAGATTTTTAATTCCTCGACAGCGGGACGTATTTCGTCCAGCATCATAAATACAGAAAGATACAGATGCGGCCTGGAGGACTTTGGCCTGTGGCTGCGTGCTGTTCCTTCGTTAAGCCCTGCCTCTCCTTTGCCTTTTTGTTTATTAGAGCCATAAAGCGCTAATGATGTGCATGTGCCTGTACCCCCTGACCTGGTGTCACTGGCCCCATTTCGTTAAGCTGCAATCAATATGTTATTTTTATTGGGGGCTGACAGTCTCCTTGGCACATGATGCTGTTCTGGAATAGGAAGAGGTTTCTCAGTTTCCATGTTGCTTCATTAAAGCTCCCTCATTTTTGTTAGTGTTTTGTTTGTGATGCTGCCATTGTCTTTCTGGATTTCTGTCTGGGCCTTGTGTTTGTATGGTAGTCTGCTTATTGTGCTCTGTTGTACTGGACCAGTGTTGATTAAACACTGTCAAGGTATTTTGCACTCTGTCACTTTAATTTTGGTAAATTCACACAACTTTTTATTAATAATTAGATGTTAGAATGATATGCGTAAGACGGGAAGAAAACCACACATCTACTTTGCTGTCCCGTTTGTCCTCAGCTACTTTGAGGTGGAGAGCAGCGGTCTGCGGGAGGAGATCCGATACCGCTACCGCTTCAGAGGGAAACCTCGCTCTGAGACCTTCCCCTACAGGCTGGCGGATGGCCAGTGGCACAAGATCGCGCTGTCCATCAGTGCCTCCCACCTGCAGCTCCATGTCGACTGTAACAGGTAATCCGCGTGTCTTCTTGCCACCAGGTGGTGTCTATGTGCTCCAATTAATTTTAAAGGAAAAACAAGGAGCTGTTTGTTTGACAACACATCACTTGTTTAGTAAATTTAGGTACCTGTTACTATGTTGTGTATTTAGTCTGAACCAGCCATCTATTGGATCATTTCGATCTGATGTTAGAAAATTACATAGCCATCAGGGTTTGTTGAAGTGATCCAGTACATGTTGAGTTTGTATGGAAAAGTCGTGGTCATAAACTTTGTGTAAATGTGCAAACATTTTTAAGTTATAGTGTAAGATTACTGAAATGTGTAATTGACAGGTAGGCAATTAGATGAGGGTAGGTTGGAATTGTTTGAAATTTGGTCAATGCCCAAGGTGACCTAAACCCATGTCAGCAAATGTAAGGTGACCACACGTTCTCTTTTTTTGAGACTTGTCTTCTTTTTTGGGGCCTAAGAATACCTGAAATGTCCAGGATTTCGCTTTGTTTCATGTTCACATTTGCTTTCTGCGGTCAGAATACTTTGTTTGAGCACATTTGCATTGTGTCCTCTCTTTTTGGTAAAGTAAAATATTGTCAAAACACAAATCGCTTGAAATGAAAATGTCCAATGAAAAAGGTGACATTTTAGTTTTAATGTAAAAAGCAAGTTCCCTAAAAAAGTCAAAAATAGTTTGCATTTCTTGTAATCTAGTAATCACTGTCTGGGTGAAACTGATCACTATAAGCCGTTGATCATTGATTTTTTAATTTTCATTTATTTTTCCCTTTGTCTCCGGCAGATCATAATCTAATGGACATTTGTATATTTATTACATGAATATAAGGTAACGGACAGCGTCGCTATTTACTTAATTTTTTGACGATTTCAAAATACACCACAGCTGTTTCAACCGCCTTTCAAATTACAGTACTGCACAAATTACATTACTGAACGGTGTATAATTCTAATACGCTATAATACAGTACAATACTGTACATAAAATATAGCTTATTGTAGTTTCGCTGCTGCATCTCATTGGCTCGTTTTTGTTAGTTTATTATAAACATTGATGAGTCTATATTTGTCATTGAGAGACTTTCTTTTTCCTGACATGTTTTCTGTGCATGCAGCATTAGCCTCAGGTAGCTAGTTGAAAGCAGACCGGGTTACCGCAAGGCAAAGTAGGCAAGTAAAAAAAGAATTACCATAGTTTTAATTTTCCATACGTCATGTATAAAAAGACCTAAAATAAACACTAAGCGGATGACTCGATTACTATAAGTGAATTATTTAAACAGTACTGTACTTGTACAGGAATGATTCTGTCCCAAAGTTTTTGATCCATATAAGCAGTTGATCACTATAATCATTATCACTATATGAGGTTTCCATTGCATTTAAAATTTAGATGAAACAGTTTTTTCACGCTGGTAGAACGTTTTTTTTTTCAGTGTTTACATTTGACCTCTTTGTGCGGAGATGAGGCGGAGTCACGTGACAACAAACGTGGTAGTATGTTTTCAAGGGGACAGCACATGAACATACACTGGGGAAAGTATTAATAGAATTTTTTAAGTATTAACAGAATAAAAAAAACGAAGTAACCGACATGGGCAAGATGTTGGTTTTGATTAATTTTCGATTAATTGCCCAGCCCTAGTACTGGGTGAACTGGGGGAATTTAGTGTACGGCAGGATAAAGTTCTGAAGACTGGCACAAACTAGTATCTGGGTTACTAGGACGAAACAGTGGAAAAACAGCAGTTTAGACGTATCATGGAACTTGAGTGATAGGTGGACTAATCATCACAAATAAGCCCGATATTATGTCTCTCCCTCACAAGATGGTTGTATCTTAACCTAGCACCTCACAGTGCTATTATATTAAAAATATAATGATATACTGTGTGCTTCTGATGTGCACTGGATGTTGAATTTGCTGCTTGCAAGTCTGGTTTTCAGTCAGGCAGTTGTTTTACAGCAGTGGACAGCAGGTTAGTAAAGCCTTAATCATAGCATAGAGTTACTTAGGTACGCTGTGGTATATTGGAGTGCACACTGTAAATTTCATGGCTGTCTTTTTCCAGCAGGAGTTCAGATTGTGTCACTGAATCAGAATCAGGTTTATTGGCCTGGTATGTTCACATATACTGGAAATTTGTCTCCGATTGTCAATGGCTGTCATAGATACAGGAGATAATATACAAGATAAGATGAAATACAGTCTGGTTGTTACGTACAGTGTGTATGTGTTAATAAATATAAAAAGTCCAGGACTACATGCCATTACAAGGGCTGCTGGTATAAATGCAGTACAGTATGTACAAAACAATACTATAAGTACAGTGAGTTATTTACATTTATTGCTCATTCAGGGGGTGGGGGGAGACTTCATGTGCAGCTGCCTCAGTTCATCTAAGAGAGAGCAGAGTATACACAGTCAGAAAAACGTACCAATTTGTACATTTGAGAGTACAAATACTTGTCTCTGGGGTTGTACCCTCGAGGGTCTGCCAATTGTACCGTGACTGTACATAAATGTACCTTTTAAGCTACAAAAATGGACTCTGCGGATCATTTTTGTACCATTGGGGATACATTAATGTTGTTAGTACCTTGGGGAACAAAATTGTACCAAGGCTGTGCCCTTTTCTCTGACAGTGTGGGGAGTGGGCATTTAGACAACATGTGGGCTGAACCCCTGACCTCAGTACACTCTAGACACGCTCCTGGGCATCACTCATCACTCTTACTGGTGATCATCAAACAGCACATTAAGGTCCTGAAGAGAATCTTAACATACTATTTATTTTTAATGTTAAGGATGTAGTTATGATTTTCCTTCCGAGTAACAATTTTTTACATACACTGATAGTATTGAACAGTATGCATATTTCTAGCTACTTAGTATGTTTCTAAGTAGCCTGGTTCCTATTCCCCATGCCACCTCTCATTCATTTAGATGAGCTTTGCACCTTTGCAGTTATCACACTTGAACTGTCGTTTTAAAGCCCTTGTTAAAATATTTGAAAGCTGGTATTACTAGACTGTAAAGTGGAATAGGAATAAAATGTAACCTTTAATACAGACCAGCTCCTTTTTAAGGTGGTTTCCCATTTTAGTCTGCCAGACAGCATGTAATCGGCTGCCTGAAGAGTCTCCTGTTGACTTTCATTTGGCATTGCTCTCAGGGCCACTGCTTGGCACAGCATAAAATGGCAAAGTCAAAGGTCCTAAACAGCTCATTTCTTGCTTTGACAAAGCAATTCTTTCTAATAAGCCATTGAAACAAATCAAGCTATGGCAAGACTGTAAGCTATTAACAAATGGGAATAGAAATAAGGGATGCAGCTGTAAATGTAGTTACATTCAATCTTCAGAGGTTTTTGAGTTTATGTGTGGAAAGATGATCATTCAATTTGAATATTTTGGAGGACTTAGAATCTAAATGACTTCATGCTGTGACCTAGTCCACATCTGATAAATGGCTTTCCTGGTGTTCTCTTTCAGTACAGGGTAAACTGATGACAGTGGAAATTGGGCATATTTTGATTGCAAATGCAGTGTCACACATGGTGATAAGAGTCTCTCCATTGGGGGGTTTTGTGGGTCATCAGTAAAGGAAACAAGATGGATGAGTGTGCAGAATTATGTGAAAGCGGCCAATTGTCATTTGTTTTATATCCATTGTCTCAGAGGAGGGCCACTTAAAAAGAAAATGCATGGCATTACCATTTAAAGACCTTCTGACATTGCTGCAATGAAATCCCAGATGCCAGAGGTTCTTATGCTGGATAATAGACTTGGGGTCAGGAGACTACCCTGTAATCATGCAGTGGTTTTCTGTGCTTGTTTGCTTTTAAAAGCTCTGTAAATATGTAGTGCATTCACAAATTCTTGTGAAAGGATGCTGGAGAAGACAGCACTAGGGCTAAAGCATGCTGGGGTTGCTGGGGCTCCTTGCCTTGGGGGTTTTGGGCACTCACAGGGTTTATTTATTTTTTATTTTTTTTGCTTAATACTCAACCAGAGAGAGTTAAGGTCTAGGCTTTGTAGTAAAACTGAGGCGGCCTGATTAAAAAGTAATTATATGAGAACTGAATTTAGGCTGGACTGCTCAGTGCTTTATATTACACATTGTGGTGTGTCTAAGAAATGGGGTCAGTCTAGATCAATGTCAGTCTAGATCAATGTGACATTTTTAGTTAGTGGCAGCAGCCTGGTGGCAGTTGCTGTATATTTCCATTTGGGGAGACCAAGGGAGAGGGCTGGATCTGGGGGTTACTCATTGGATCACAGTGATTACACAATGCACGAGGAGGTCTGTGTTCATTTGTGTAAGTATTTTCAACAACTCTGTTATGGGAGCAAGAGAATAAATGAGTGGCTCATGCTGACCTTAAAAGTTTTCTGATTGTGAAATTCCACTTAAAAAGGTGGATGGCTAAATAACTGCTAGTTCAAACATTTTAATCACTGTAACAATTTATTTTCTGAGTAGGTCTAGCTAACAGTAATGTAATGTAATGGTCTCAAAGTTGGCAAAAACAGTATTTTAATGTTTTAAGTTTTTAGAAAGGTTCTGTCAGTGTTAGCATGACAACGTAATTGCTTGAACATCCTTTTATTGTAATTAATGTTGAAAAATATTATTTTACAATGAAAATATTATTCTAAAAAAAATGCTATGTGTGTATTGAGAACATGCTATCCAGCATTGAACCCACGACCTTAGAGGAATAAAGTGACAGTGCTACCTGCTGCTCTGCCGTGGCCTTTTTCTGTTTATACATTATTATTCTTAGTTATAGTAGTAGGTTCTGTAGTGAAACGACATTGTGGGAACATCAGGAAAACTGGACACTTTAAATGTTTTTGTAACCTGGATTGTAAAATTGGGTAAACATTCCTAGATTGAAATTTATTTCCAGACACAGGAAATCAGTTCTGTGTTAACTATAAGCATGAATAGAAGACATTGGCACATAAGAAACTGTGCATCCCTAAGCCAATGACTAGTGGTAAATCCAGCCCTTATTTAAGATGGGCAAGAACTATACAGCCATGGCCAAAAGTTTTGAGAATGACACAAGTATTTGTTTTCACAAAGTTTGCTGCTTCAGTGTTTGTAGATATTTTTGCCAGATGTTTCTATTCTATACTGAAGTATAATTACAAGCATTTCATTAGTGTCAAAGGCTTGTATTGATAGTTATATTAAGTTTATGCAGAGTCAATATTTCCAGTGTTGGCCCTTCTTTTTCAAGACCTCTGCAATTTGCACTTGCATGCTGTAAATCAACTTCTGGGCAGCCCATTCTTCCCATAATCAATGCTTGGAGATTGCCAGATTTTGTGGGTTTTTGTTTGTCCACCCACCTCTTGAGGATTGACCAAGTTCTCAATGGGATTAAGGTCTGCAGAGTTTCCTGGCCATGGACCCAAAATGTCAATGTTTTATTCCCTGATCCACTTAGTTATCATTTTTGACTAATGGCACGGTGCTCCATCTTGCTGGAAAAGACATTGTTCATCACCAATCTGTTCTTGGATGGTTGGGAAAAGCTCTCGGAGGATGATTTGGCACTATTCTTTATTCATTGCTGTTTTCTTAGGCAAAATTGTGAGTGAGCCCATTCCCTTGGCTGAGAAGCAACCCCACACATGAATGGTCTCAGGATGCTTTACTGTTGGCATGACACAGGACTGATGATAGCGCTCACATTTTCTTCTCTGGACAATTTCTTTTCTGGATGCCCCAAACAATCAAAAAGGGGATTCATTCAAGAAAATGAAAATGACTTTACCCCAGTCCCCAGCAGTCCAATCCCTGTACCTTTTGCAGAATATCAGTCTGTCCCTGATGTTTTTCTTGGAGAGAAGTGGCTTCTTTGCTGCCGTTCTTGACACCAGGCCATCCTCCAAAAGTCTTCATCTCACACCTGCCTGCTGCAGCTCTGCACTGGTTGGTGCCCCGATCCCGCATCTGTATCAACTTTAAGGAGACGGTCATGGTGCTTGCTGGACTTTCTTGGGCGCCCTGATGCCTTCTTCCCAATAACTTAACCTCTTACCTTGAATTTCTTGATGATCTGATAAGTGGTTGATTTAGGTACAGTCTTACTAGCAGCAATATCCTTGCCTGTGAAGCCCTTTTTGTGCAAAGCAATGATGACTGCACGTGTAACAGAGGAAGAACAATGATTTCAAACACCACCCTCCTTTTAAAGCATTTAGTCTCCTATTCTAACTCAATCAGCATGACAGAGTGACATCTCCAGCCTTATCCTCGTCAACACTCTCACCTGTGTTAACGAGAGAATCACTGAAATGATGTCAGCAGGTCCTTTTGTGGCAGGGCTGAAATGCAGTGGAAATTGGTTTTTTGGGATTAAGTTCATTGTCATGGCAATGAGGTACTTTGCAATTAATTGCAATTCATCTGATCACTTTTCGTAACATTCTGGAGTATATGCAAATTGACATCAATAAATCTGAGGCAGCAGACTTTGTGAAATTCAATATTCCTGTCATTCTCAAAACTTTTGGCCATGACTGTAGATTAATCCATTCTTCAGCTGAAGTAATTAAAGATTTGCATGGAGGTGGGAATGTCTGATTGGCCCGAGGAGCTCAAATAATGTGAGACTGACATCTGACATGGGTGGATACTTCTCCCATGTTAAATTTAAGAAAGAGTAATTTTAATCATTACTCGGTTCATGTGCAGCATTGATTTTAATGCATAAGTCTTTAAACTCAGTCTTTATTTCAAAGGAAACCCTTTTCTTTTTCTTTTTTGTGTCTTCAAGTCTATAACTGGTGTGAAAATACCAGAACAAGGTTTAATCTCATCAGTACCATTATGCATTTTAAACATGTTATGCTGTTAGCATTTTTAAATTCACCATTAAGTTTAAGTGGAATAGACAAATTTAGCTGTTATTTAGCTATTAGGGTGTTCTTAGTTCTTAATTTAGTCCTGGGTCACAATGAACCTGAGTACACAGGGCTTAAGGCAAGATACATCCTGCATGGGATTCCAGTCCATTACATTGCACACTATGTACAATTTAGTGACACAAATGCACCTACACCTATTGTCTATGGACTGTGGGAGGAAACTGGATAAGAGTCCACACATAGGGCCTGGGCTATAGGTATACATACTGTATATAACACAAAGGCGTAAATAACTATGTCTGTACTTCAGCACGGTAGTGCTGCTGATGTAAATTCTGATTTAAGTTGACTTGTACTAATAAGAAGGTTTTATACATTCTCGCAATTATATGGTGCAGTTTATGATAATTCCTTATTAGTTAAGTAAGTTGATAAATTATTGAATTGCGACGAATCAGTTGTGTATATTCTGATATCCACATTTGAAAGAAAAGCAGTGTAATACTCTGAATGTTTATTCACAGATTCCTTTCTGTAATACTCATCATACGGGAGCTGTAATCTGTAACTTAATAACACCAGCATTTAGGTTACAATCACAGTCTGTCAGAGCGTAAATTAGTAGGCTGGATATAACAGTAGCCAGCATTGACTGTGGTTCCCTAGGTCTCGGTCAAGGTTACTCAATCGGTGGACTGCAATTCACATCTGGTCCAAAACAGAATTTAATCTGGACTGTGTGATCGATCCCATTGCCCCGTTCCCCCCCTCCCGGTTGGTGAACCACCCCCTCCAGTCTATCCCCTAACCCCCAGAGATGTGGAATATGTGGAAATGCAGGGTTGTTGGAATTAACAGCAAGCTGCAAATCACTGGGAGCCCTTTTGGTGATCTGCTTTCTGTTTTACCTGTGTTGTGGATTAAGTAACCATAACTTGATTGAATGATTGAATTGTCATTGATTTTGTCACACATTGTTTTTCCCTTTCTTCCTCTTTCCTTGGACCTGCAGCTTTTAGCCTTTAATAGCTGTGAACATCTATTTTAGTGTTTGTAAAGGCTCAGTCAAGGCTGATTTAAAAAGAAGCCAGTTTCAGCAAAAGTCTGGATACCCCCGAGGTCCTCAGAAGTAGCATTATAGGATTATGAAACTCTGGTCTACAAAGAGACATTGTAATGTAAAAGGTCATGTGTTTGTAGAGGTTTACTTGAAAATGCTAGGAAGTGTGAGAAACAGGCTTTGAACAAATCGACTGGAGTAACATAATGAAAATGTGCGACTCCAGGGAATTTGGAAAGCACCTAATTAACATTAGTTGCTCCTTTTTTAGGGGAATTAAGAAAATTCATAAAGAAGCCAAGCAGAATGCTGTCACACAAAGCCTGCTGCTCTTATTACCAAACTCAGCTGCCAGACTGTGTTGTGGGGTGACAGGGTTTGAATGTTAATGCCACACATAGTCATCGTTTATCTTTACCTGTCACGTGGTATTAAGTTTTTCTGCCCTTTTTATTTAAATCTTGTTGTAGTCATCCCTGTCCTTAACCAATCTTGAATGAACTGCCCATCTAAGCCACCCTTGCTATGTTTCTGTGCACCAATAGGGATTATTAGGTGCAGGAATAAGTCAGCCATAAATATGTAAACCCTCCCCTATAATCTTTATAGTCATGGCATGGTGGTCTTATGTTATTCACATGTTCTAAATTGCATAATCAAGTAGTATTTAATAGCAATAAATAAAATAGTAATATATGCAGTGTTATCATGTGAACTTCTAATGTTTTAAATCAGTCCATAGCAAAACTTAATTTTTATTTGCAAGTTACATTTTCCCAGCACCACTGATTTGATGATTAAGACTGCGCTGGGCCCGGCAGTGTGGCACACAGTGAGAGAATGTTTCTGCTTGTGCTGGATTGGGGCCCATCTAAAAGTTTTGCTAAAACATTTTCACTCAGTCATTGGAAACAAAATTTAGCAAGCTTTGTAATTTTAACAATAATTCCCTTTCAACATTATCTATACTGTATGTACAAAAAGAACTGTTTACCACTTCCGTATCTACACGAACTCTGCATGTGCTCTCTGAGCCAATCATAATTATTCTTGTCCTTGCTGTGTCACTCAATCATAGGCAGTGTGGCACATTTGTGAGAAAAGCGAATAAAAAATGGTGATGGAAAGACATTGATCTATATTTGTATTTGTATTCCATCGAGATGGTATTGAGCATAAGCATGTGATTTGTCGGCACTGCTTAATGTCTGTTGGCACAACTCACAGCAACACCATCAACTTATTTAACAGGCTCTTTTGGAAAATAAGTCATATTTTGCTATATAATTAATCAACCATAATCAAAGCACATAATATGTTCACATTAGTAATTAAAATGATATGGTTATTATGTAACATTATGTAAGATGATGTTGTAACAAACAGAACACTCACAAATGTACTGAGAGGTCTTGAGGTTTTATTAGGGCACCCCCACCCCCCGTAAAACAACCAGAAAAGAGCATGCAAACCCAAGGTCGTGAGTCCAAGGGTCCAGCAGCCAGGGAGAGCAATTCAAAGACAGAGACACTAGGGGACGATCGTGGAGAGGACCTGCTGGAGGAAGGCTGGGCTGGACTTGCAGGCAGGTAGGGCAGGACGAGCAGGATGTATCGAAGCTGGACAGGAGACAGAGGAAAGACGGCTCAGCACACCTCATGAAAGCACTTGGTAATACCTCGCACTGGTCGCGGGATCCGGCAGGGCTTAAATCCAGCGCTGTCAGCTGTTATCCGCATTCTCACGAGGGGGAGGCATGACAAGCTAAGCGACAGGGCTAACCTTCATTTTAGCAGCAATTATTTTGCCATAAAGGAACTGCAGAAAGTAAATTAAGCAAAAGAAAATGTAAGTCAAAATGATGACAGAGATGATGACGAAACGCTGAACGGCACATACAGTATCTATGCTAACCCTCCCATCAAACCTCAAAGTCTTCTTTTAAGATGTATTTCCATTGTAGTCATGTTGTGGTGATATTTAACTTCTGCTTTGCAATACTGACAGACTGCATTTATACACTTTTAATGTGAAGTGTTTCCACACAACTGATGCTTTTGCTCTTTATCTGAACTCTCATCCACTATAATCTATCTTCCATCCGCCATATTGTCGAGTAATCATTTATTCAATGCTTAAAAAAAAGAGTATTCGAGTTTAATTGTGTAATCGTGACAGCTCTATGTTTTCCGATGCCTTATCCAACATCGGGCTTTATACAAAGCAAGCTCAGAAAATCCTCTCTTGAATGCTGCAGAAGGATCTAGAGATGTTTTTCACATGGCTTGATTCACATGTATTAGTTTGACCTCCACTGCAGCCTCACGTTGGAGGCCATAGTAATCTTGTAATTAAAATGTTTTTGTCAGGTTGTTTCAACAAGATAATCTGGTGCCAGCAAGTATGACCTTTTTGTTCTGATGTGTTCACTGTAGAAAAGGATTTTCTTTTCCTAATGATGCTTTCGGAATTCAGTTTTGAGCATAGTTGATTTGTGACTGACTGATTTGCAATTCCAAAAGCTCTATTTTATCCCCAGAGTTGCTTGGAGCCAGAGTCCGTTGTTTGCTTAACATGTCATGCTGCTTACACCTTGAACATTTTTCAAAGAAAGTTTTGTGAATGAATATGCATGATGTTCTAACACCTGTCTGAAAACATTACCTTTAAATGCTTTCTCTAATGGGCATACTAATGTGCATTAGCACCTTTAAATGATCTATGCCTGAATTATTTGCTATGCCCAAAGATATCACAATACAGGACATGTCTGGCCTAGTCATTTTACACTTACTGTTGAAATACCTTTCTGGAAAATGGGGAGAAGTGGCTCAGCAATAATGCAGCAAAGGAGTTGTTCCTACGTGTTTGCAGCTTGGTAAGTATAATGTTGTGTGTTAGACTTAATATGGGGGGAGGGACGGGGGACCTGGTTCCCTCTGTTTCTGTGAGAATCTGATTTTGCATGTAACTTGTTTTTGCTTTGTGTACCATCCACAAAGAGAGGAAGTCTGAAATTGAAGAAATACAGATATTTCGGATGTATGGACTAGCTCACAACTCATAGAGGCTGCTCACCTGAACAGTAGAACCTCAGAATAAGAGCCCTCTACTAAGACTTATCAGACAGGGAGAGAGATGGAATGAAAAGCAAATCATTCACCCTCCTAAAAGAGCAGATCAGGTGGAGGAACAAAGAGGATTAGTCATGGATGAAGTCTGAGATTTATGAACAAGTACTGGATGGGCAGAAAAATTCAGAAATTTGGACAGGCAATTTTGACAGTGAGGAATGAAAATAGCAAGACTTTGAACATGTATAGAAGCTGACAGAATAACTTATGATAGTTTGCAGCCTTCTTGGTTTGTGTTGAAGTGGGACAAGATATGCTATGTTTGAATTTATTCTGCTGAAGAGCGACATTCTTTTATGCTTATGTTATGTTTATTTTCAAATACAATCCATGTAACCTCATATAGGAACTATTTATCTTTCTCTCACACAAATGCTTGTCCTGATAAGGGTTGCAGGGGGGCCTGAAGTCAATCCTGGGCAGCATAGGGCTGAAGAAGAGCTATAGTGGGGATGGGATGTCAGTCCAACGTAGAGCATATACAAATCAACTGAGTTCCGTTCAGCTCAGTTTAATTTAAATAGCAGTTTTAACGAGGTGCAATATTACGAAGCACAGAGGCTGAGATCTGAAACAAATTGCACTAATACCGAAACAGTGTCACTTAGTGGTGGCACATGAAAAGACAGCCACAGACACAGATCTGGTGAACCTGATTACATTGAGATAAGTCACTCAAAGTTGCGCTTTTAATAAAGTTTTTTTGTGGAGAAGGGAGGGTCTGTAGGGTATGCTTGTGTGTAGAGCTTAGTTTTTAAAATTTTTATGTATTTTAGTTTCAGTTTAGGTTTTAGTAATTTACATATGTTTTTGGGGCAGGTCCGGTGCAGACACTTTCTCCTTAATGCAATAGCTCAAAGTTTTTGACGGATCTTTTTAAATCCTGCATGCACATTGTATGAGTGATGACCTGGAGATTTTGAGACAAAATAGAAGAAGTGCTGTATAGTGATAGTAAAGAAAAAGGCAGTTTCATGCACTTGATACCGTTAACTCAATAACTGAAGCATTTGCTGGATCTTTTTCAAACTTTGTATACACATTATATGGGCGATGAACTGGAACTGATCAGATGTTACTTATTGATAGCAAAAGGAAAGTTGAAAAGAGATTTGACATTGTGCATGTGATACGTCAAAAAGTATTTTATGGATCTTATTACTGCTTCAGAAAAATTGAATATGGATGAAAATCTACATCTGATTTGACACCCATCCATCCATCCATCCATCCATTATCTCCCACTGAATCCGAGGTCGGGTCACGGGGGCAGCAGTCTCAGCAGGGAAACCCAGACTGCCCTCTCACCGGCCACTTCATCCAGCTCCTCTGGGGGAATCCTGAGGCATTCCCAGGCCAGCTGAGAGACATAGTCCTTCCAGCGTGTCCTGGGTCTTCCCCAGGGCCTCCTCCCAGTGGGACATGCCCAGAACACCTCACCAGGGAGGCGTCCAGGAGGCATCCTAATCAGATGCCCGAGCCACCTCATCTGACTCCTCTCAATGCGGAGGAGCAGCGGCTCTACTCTGAGTCCCTCCCAAATGACCAAGCTCCTTACCCTATCTCTAAGGGAGAGCCCAGCCACCCTGCGGAGGAAACTCATTTCAGCCACTTGCGATCTCGTTCTTTCGGTCACTACCCACAGCTTGTGACCATAGGTGAGGGTAGGAACATAGATCGACAGGTAAATCGAGAGCTTTACCTTTCGGCTCAGCTCTTTCTTCACCATGACAGACCGATGCAGCGCCCGCATCACTGCGGACGCCACACCGATCCGCCTGTCGATCTCCCGTTCCATCATCCCCTCACTCGTGAACAAGACCACGAGATACTTAAACTCCTCCACTTGGGGGAGGACCCCATCCCCGACCCGAGGAGAGCATTCTACCCTTTTCCGGCTGATTACTATGGTCTCGGATTTGGAGGTTCTGATTCTCATCCCAGCCGCTTCACACTCAGCTATGAACTGTCCAGTGAGAGCTGAAGGTCACGGTCCGATGAGGCTAACAGAACCACATCATCTGCAAAAAGCAGAGACCTAATCCTGAGGTCACCAAACCGGACACCCTCAACACCCTGGCTGTGCCTAGAAATTCTGTCCATAAAAACTATGAACAGAATCAGTGACAAAGTCCAACCCTCACTGGAAACAAGTCCGACTTATTGCCGCCTATGCGGACCAGGCTCTGGCACCAGGGATCAAACAGTCCTTAAAAGGAAGCCCGGCACCCCATAATCCCGGAGCACCCTCCACAGGACTCCCCGAGGGACACGGTCGAATGCCTTCTCCAAGTCCACAAAACACATGTAGACTGGTTGGGCAAACTCCCATGAACCCTTCAAAACCCTGCGGAGAGTATAGAGCTGGTCCATTGTTCCACGGCCAGGGCGAAAACCACACTGCTCCTCCAGAATCCGAGGTTCCACAATCTGGCAGACCCTCCTCTCCAGAACCCCCAAATAGACCTTACCAGAGAGGCTGAGGAGTGTGATCCCCCTATAGTTGGAGCACACCCTCTGGTCCCCCTTCTTAAAGAGGGGGACCACCACCCCGGTCTGCCAGTCCAGAGGCACTGCCCCCGATGTCCACGCAATGCTGCAGATGCATGTCAACCAGGACAGCCCCACAGCATCCAGAGCCTTAAGGAACTCCAGGCGGATCTCATCCACCCACAGGGCCCGGCCACTGAGGAGCTCTTTAACCACCTCAGCGACCTCCGCCCCAGAGATAGGGGAGTCCGCACCCAAGTCCCTATACTCTGCTTCCGCATTGGAAGGCGTGTCGGTGGGATTGAGGAGGTCTTCGAAGTACTCCCTCCACCGACCCAAAATGTCCCGAGTTGAGGTCAACAGCACCCCATCCCCACCATAAACAGTGTTGATGTTGCACTGCTTTCCTGCCCGGAGCCGCCGGATGGTGGACCAGAATCGCCTCAAAGCCGTCCGGAAGTCAATTTCCATGGCCTCACCAAACTCCTCCCAAACCCGAGTTTTTGCCTCAGCAACCGCCGAAGCCGCATCCTGCTTAGCCTGCCGGTACCTGTCAGCTGCCTCTGGAGTCCCACAGGCTAAAAAGGCCCGATAGGACTCCTTCTTCAGCTTGATGGCTTCCCTCACCACTGGTGTCCACAAGCGGGTTCGGGGATTGCCGCCGCGAAAGGCACTGACCACCTTACGGCCACAGCTCCGGTCAGCCGCCTCCACAATGGAGGCGTGGAACATGGCCCATTCGGACTCAATGTCCCCCGCCTCCCCCGGGACATGGGCGAAGTTCTGCCGGAGGTAGGAGTTGAAACTCCTCCTGACAGGGGATTCCGCCAGACGTTCCCAGCAGACCCTCACTATATGCTTGGGCCTGCCAGGCCTGGCCGGCTTCCTCCCGCACCAATGGAGCCAACCCACCACCAGTGATCAGTTGACAGCTCCACCCCTCTCTTCACCCAAGTGTCCAAGACATGCGGCCGCAAGTCCAATAATACGACTACACAGTGGATCATCGAACTGCGGCCTAGGGTGTTCTGGTGCCAAGTGCACATATGGACATCCTTATGCCTGAACATGGTGTTCATTATGGACAATCCGTGACGAGCACAGAAGTCCAACAACAAAGCACCACTCGGGTTCAGATCGGGGGGCCGTTCCTCCCAATCACGCCACTCCAGGTCTCACTGTCATTGCCCACGTGACCATTGAAGTCCCCCAGCAGAACAAGAGAGTCCCCAGGAGGAGTGCTCTCCAACACTCCTTCCAAGGACTCCAAAAAGGGTAGGTATTCTGAACTGCCGCTTGGCACATAAGCGCAAACAACAGTCAGAACCCGTCCCCCCACCCGAAGGCGAAGGGAGGCTACCCTCTCGTCCACTGCGGTAAACCCCAATGTACAAGCGCCCAGCCAGGGGGCAATAAGTATGCTCACCCCCGCTCGTCGCCTCTCCCCGCGGGCAACTCCAGAGTGGAAGAGGGTCCAACCCCCCTCAAGGAGACTGGTTCCAGAGCCCAAGTCATGAGTCGAGGTGAGCCCGACTATATCTAGCTGGAACTTCACAACCTCGCACACCAGCTCAGGCTCCTTCCCCATCAGAGAGGTGACATTCCATGTCCCAAGAGCTAGCTTCTGCAGCCGAGGATCGGACCGCCAATGTCCCCGCCTTTAGCCACTGCCCGGCTCACATCACACCCGACCCCTATGGCCCCTACATTTTGACTGAAATTTCCCAAAACATGAAGCAGCAGTGCTATGTGGTAGCTGTAGAAGATACATGGTCTTGTGAACACAGTAACTCTAAAAGTATTGTATGGATCTTTTTCAGACTTTGCAGAGACATTTTATGGGTGACAAACTGGAAATAATATTTTGAGACCCAAAAACTGAACCAGTGCTTATGTTGAGGGAAATGGCAGTCTCAGACATTTGATCTTGTTAGTATGATAACATATACGTTATTTGCCAGATGTTTTCCAAACTTCTCAGATCCATTGTATGGGTGAAGATCTGAAGACTTGTTCAAATTGTGATATGAACTGCACCAAAACTGAAACAATAGTGCTTAGTAATGGCAAAGGGAAGGTTGACTTAGATAAGACACTTGACCATGTGAACAGTACATGTGGCAGTGGTGGCTTGATGGTTAGGGTAGCGCACTTGTAATTGAAAGATTGCAGGTTCGAATCCCCCACCAGCAAGTCACCACTGAGGTACCCTGAGCAAGGTACCGTCCCCAAGCACTGCTCCCCGGGCGCTGAATTAGCTGCCCCCTGCTATGTCACGAAAGTCACATATGGGTCAAATGCAGAGGTCACATTTCGTTGTTGCACACTGTGTGCTGTGGTGTGTTGACAATGACCACTGATCACTAAATTCTAATTCTAATTCTGTTTATTATAATTGCTCTATTTTCTCTGTTTAATCTGGATTTCATTACCACTCCATAAAAAACATTTTATGGGTGAAAATCTATACATGATAGACTTGAGGAAAAAATGTCCCAAAATTGAAACTGTAGGAACAGATGGCGGTAGAGGGAAAAAAGCTGCAGCTGCCATCTTGAACACGGCTATATAAGTGTGTGTGTGTGTGTTCCTGAAAAGGAGAGAGATTAACCAAGTTTAATCATCCAGAATACTAGTTCTGCAATTAGGCAAGATAAACTCATTTGTTCACTAATATTCCTTGTTAGTTTGAGGGCAAGGAATTGGTATACTCAAAGTCAATGAGCATAGAGTTAAAAATACACTGATTTGTAAATACTGTTTTGGTTGATTGTACTGTAGCTAATCTCGTGTATATACTGTAATTAAGAACATTCAGTTTTATTATTGTAAAGGAACATGTCAATGCAGTTGTGCAATTAAGTCTTAAAGTGACGTTTAGAGTTTGCACCCGTCCCGTATATCATGCTGTTGCCCCGCATTGAAAAATCAAATGCCCTATTTTGGACCAATATGGGACACAATTTGTTTTTTTTATTTTTGGACTGTATGATTTAATAAAGACTTGCTAATATAAGAAGTTTTTTTTGTTAGTATTTGGTATCTGGTACATTATACAGATTTCATATAGACCCCATTGTGTCTATGAAACAGTTTTTTTTTTCAGATAGTTGTAGCTTGTGTATGCACAATATAAGGGCGCTTTTCCACCGCACAAAGTATGGTACTTTCGGTACGGTACTTTCGGTACTTTTGCTTTTCCATTGACTTCCGGTCGAGTACCAGTACCGAATTCTTGAGTACCGAAAGTTCCAAACCAGTTGGGGTACTTCTTTGGTACTTCGGGGTGGGACTTGCAAACGTATTTGCTGTCGATTGGTTATGCAAATAGCCTGCCGCTGAAACACAAAATACAACCGCCATCTTTTGAAATACACAGCGAGAAACAAAATAAAAAGCAGTAGAAACAAAAATATAAAAAAGTAAAATGGAAGGATGGACAAACGAGGAAACACAGGCTTTAATCACCAAATGGTCGGATGAACAGATCCAGTGGGATTTGGATGGCACCACTCGAAATAAAAAAGTTTTTGCCGTTCCGAGCAATTCAGTTTCCCTATGTTTCCCCTGTCGCGCACTGATTTGTACACGGTTTCGCTGTTGTTTTCATGTCTTTTTACGAGGTAAACAAGCCATATATTAATTGTAAAACATCACATGCCTTTTGTATGTTTTTTGTTTTTACAGATAATAAATGAAATTACTTAATTCGCTGGATAGAGGTATTTCTTGATGAAAACGGTATAGTATTGCTTATAAGACTATATTATGCGTGACGATCTACTGTATTCACATGTACTGTAATAATGTACCTGAGTGATTTTTAAGTAGCACTAGCTTTTGATCTTGGAAGGAAGTCACAATGGGTTTTTATGTGTCTGTATGACATTAGGTTATATTTACTTAGTTATACCTATGGAGCTGAGACGTTTTATTATTATTACTTTGTGCAGATAATGTACTAAATCTTGTGCACAATTTAGTTGACCCAAGTAAATCCCTTAAATGTGGGCAAAAACTGGCATCTTACAACCAAGTTAATTTTAGTTCAATTATTTCCTTTTCTGTTTTTATTTCAGTTTGTATTTTTACTTTGCTGCATAAATTAGTTTAATTTTTAGTTTTAGATTTCGTTGACCGGGTGTGGGGGGTGGTGGTGATTAACAATCCATTATGGCAATTGAGTATCCCTGCCATAGAGCATAACCATAAAAATATGTATTTCTAACACTAAGTCCTGTTGTAGCAGGGTCCATCTATTCAAGTAGCAGACTGTGAAGTCTAGCAGCGACTAGGAGTATATAGGCCGGCAGTTTACACAACCTGCTTGTTATCCTTAGTGGTCGATTTGAAAAATATTTCAAGGGTGATGGTGGGTCAAATCTTTGTGGGCAGGGGCTTTAAGATACATATTTTGTTGTTTACCCTTTACAGGTAGGCATATATTAACACTTAAGGTTGCTGGAAATGAAACTTGCCAAGCTCACCAGTGTAGATTAGCAAAATTACCATACATTGTTCTTTATTCCATGGAAGATGAAAGATCCATCTGCGGGCCAGATTTAATAATGAATTATAAGCATGTTGTGGGCTAGTGCTTTATGACATCTTTTAAGTTGTGAATCAGCCAACAAATTCCCTTGTCTTCCATTATGGAAAATGGCTGATCGTCCAATGCAATCGTCCAATGCAATGCAATAATCTCCATTATTGTTTAAATGACCAAAATACTGCTACACCACTGATGTCTTTTTACCGTGTCTATCCATAATTTCTCCTTTTCAAATGGTGGTTGCTGAGCTGGTACAGAAGTTTCCACTGAGGAAGCACTCATCTTTTCCATTCAGGCAGCATCTACTTTTTTGAGGTTCAATGTTTTTGTAAGAGAACAATCCATGTCAAATAAAAAAGTTGTATGCAGATGATAATATTGCTTGTTCTACTATCTTTATTTTTGTGCCACACAGGATGAGTGATGATTCTATTTCTAATAACTAAACAATCAATTCATAGTACTTTGTTCTGTTTGTTTAATGACTTTTGTTCTTGACATTAATGTTGACCTGTATTTTACAATGTGACATGATTCTTGAGCATTATAAGTTTAAGTGTTACCTTTTTTTTCTCCTGGAGTGTCTATTTGCACCTGGGTGAAAATAGTTACACAACATCTATTCAGCTATTTACACCCAGCCTCCTCACTCCCACCCCCTGGCTCCACAATAAAAAAAAACATAAATACTGTAGGGTACATTAAACACAAATTGTACCCTTGTTCTAGCAATAGTTAGCTAGCCACTGGCACACAGTAATCTTACTGACTAGCGTTAGCGCTAGTTACAGGGTCTGAAATACTTCTTTCAATCGTGGAGAATTCCCCTCTTATGTGTAGCACATGGGGAAGAGTTTTAGATTTTGGGGGGGTGCAATAAAAAAAACTGCACACATTCAGTAGTGTTAGCTATGGAATTCTTAGTGGAATCCGCTTCCCTTTTTTTTTTTTTTTTAAACAAATACTGTTTGCATGTCTAATTAAAGTTGAAGTTTTGTAACACTGAATGGTGTACATACTGCACCAAAAAACTAATTTCTCCAATGTTTATTTCAAGCCATTGGTGAATTTTAAGCAGGGCTATAGTGGGACTGACTGGGAGTTTAGGCCTGCGGACAGCCTAAGAAATCTATGTAAAACTAAAATCAAGCAATTACTCCACTATTACTAAATAGCATTAAAGAAATAGTAAATTGTAAATAGCTTTTTTTAGCTACTGATATCTGGGTGCAAATAGCATCTCTCTGCTATATACACCTGGGTGCAAATAGCCACACTGGCTATCCACCCGAAGTGTAAATAGCCACACTGGCTATCCACCCGAGGTGTAAATAGCCACAATGGCTATCCACCCGGGGTGTAAATGGCCACAATGGCTATCCACCCGGGGTGTAAATAGCATCTGCTTTTTCCCATTTGCAACATGTACACTGACCTGAAAATAATTTTGTAAAACAAATTACCTGGACAGCATATGACCAAAAACGTGTGAAAAATAACATATTTTACACTGGGTCACAATATCTTCAGTTCTGTAACGCAACCAGAAATTAAACTGGAGACAGGCTAGTAATTCATTCTTGCGACAAAGTAGATTATTATTATCGTAATCACTGTTCTATTTTCATTACACAGAACCCTGTTGAAAAATGAAGCAGCGTTGAGAAATGATGCAACAAATCCATTTTCATTTGGTTGCCAATTTTTTAAATGAGCTCTTGATAGCTTCAGCCATAGCGTAGCGTACACAAACGCTGCAGAATTACCAGTCTCCTCAGCATCTCATTTCTCCAAGCGCTTAAGCATCAAAGATAAGCTGTCCAATATTTGATAAGCCTGTATTTATATGCCTTGGTACAGCTTTTAAAAAACCTGCTTAGGCCATGTGCAGCAGTAGATTCGTCTGACATGACACACATGACCTCTGTGTTTCATCTAAAAGCAGCTGTGATCTAGGCTGTAAGGCACTACGGAGCCTTACACTGTCTGAGTCATACATGACATGAACACCATCAGATTCACCCAGAGAAAAAAGTGAAAATTGGCATAAGAACATTATTCCTTTATTTATTATGTTTTTTTTTCCACTGTTCATCCTTCGTCTGAGAGAATGAGGCTCAATATAATAGTTAGTAGATCCCCCTGCCTGTCAAACCTGCTTTTTTTGCTGATAAAATAATAATGCAATCAATACAGCTGCTTTTTTTTTTATCATTGGCAGGATTTACGAGCGTGTGATAGACCCTCCACAGATGGAACTGACTTCTGGAAGCAGTGTTTGGGTGGGACAGCATAGTCACAAGCATGGTTTATTCAAGGTAAGACTATCATGCCAAAATTTTGAAAAATTTAAGGAAGTTCATAGTCTTGTTAGGAAAGGTCTTTGCCCCCCATTGTACCATATGAATCCCTGTCCAAGGTACCGTTTGTAGGTGTTGTAATGAGGCTGACACAACCAGGATGGTGCCATCATACAGTGGTGAGTCTAAAGGTTGTTGACCAGCTTCCCGTCCAAATGCTACTCCAGTCAACTTTTTATCACCTTGGTGGTGCCAGATGAAACCCCCACTGTCTCTCTGACTTACCCCCAAATTCATAATTCACTCATAGTGTTTATATTCAAACTAGAAAGGGGGCTGTTTCCTGTGATCTTTCAAATTGATTTTTGGTTTGATGAAATATGGCTTTTTGGTTATTTGTGTTCTGTCCTGGAGAAACATGTTGTAAAGCAAAAAAATTAAAAAAATCTACCAGATATGTAAATATGTAAATGCTACCTAAATGACCAGAAAGCGTAGTTTTCGCCCAATAAAAAAGCTGATGGATAAGTTTGGAATGGGAGACATATTATGCATTATAATAAAGATCTGGGCTTAGAGATGTATGCATATATTGGTCATTACCATGCACACTATTAAGAATTAGATCACCACAACACTGAAGTTTTGTGAACTGGTTTAGACAGGTGTCCGGTTTAGTAGAATAAGTCAAAGTCGGATTGGGAGACATATTATGCATCATTACAAAGGCTTAAGGGAATAAATGTACTACCATATAATGCATGGTATTTGTGCATTTCACTCCAGCTTCTGACTTTTTCAGTCATGTTTAAGGTAAGAAGACAAATGCCCAAAACGTTACATTTAATTAAATTGAAAATTACTTTGAGAGCTCAAAGTACCAAATTGGGAGCGCTGAAAAAGTAAATTGTGTGCACATTTTAGGCATTTTGTGAGTTCAGTGGGAATATTAAACTAAATTGTGCACACAATTTAGTACAACATCCCCATGAAAAAAATGTTACCCCGTTAGTGCATCTGTTACAGTTCTTACTGTTATGTCATTGAAAATGTTATTCATATTGCAAAAGAAAAATAAAATGAATATGAATATTTAGACATATAAATTTAAATAATAAAAACATCATTTTAAGACATGGACATTAAGATATGGCATGTAAGTGGAATGTACAATAACGGGTCAATTCTCCCATCAAGCATTTAAGTCAAAAACGTGCTTACAATGTTACACGCTTTTGAGTAAGCATATACTCCCCTCATCAGTGCGGACACATCCACCACACTTCACACGAAAAAGAATTGTCTGGATTTGAATGAAAATCCTTTTTGATGGACATTTAAACCTTTTATTTTCAATGTGTCTTCTGTAGTATTGTTATATTATTATTATATTATTTCTGTGAAGTATTGTTTGTTTATATAATTAAACACATACAGTACATTGGTAGACATAGACGTGGTCCTCTTCATCCCTACTGGAACATAAGAGTTCTTACTTGGTTCTTACTTGATTTGGTTCCATCTGATCTGGTCTTTGGCAACATGTTGTGCCTTGCTCCAGGTAATGTTCACCTCCTTTTGTTCAGATGTTATTGTCTTTCACCATGTTTTTTTAGGGCATCCTTGTTTCCTCTTTCCGAGTCCATCGGAATCCATTGGAGAGCTACTTTTGGGATACAGTCTTGGTCCATTCTTAACACATGTCCTAGGCATCTCAAACAGTGGCATTTGATCTCAAGCACCACACTCTGGCATTTCGTCTTGCTGCAGAGCACATCAGTTGAAATCTTTTCAGGGCAGAATACCCCACAGATCCTTGGAGTGATCTCATGTCACTTTCTCTTACCTCCCAGCATTCTGTGCCATACAGAACTGTATTCACATTGCTGTTATACAGTTGTTTCTTGGTTTGTAGGGTGTACTCCTTTGACCTCCAGATGGACTGAAGTGTAGCAGAAGTACTATGAGCTTTCACTAATCTTGCCCTGATGTCCTTGCTGGCTGCATTATCAGCACTAAACAATGCTTCCTAGATAAGCAAATTCCTCTACATTCTCAAGAGGCTCACCATTAATGGCTGATGCATGAGTTGAGTTTAAGCACATCACTTTGGTTTCGTGGGGGTTGATTTTCAGGGCAGTGTGTTTGCTATATCTGTTCAGTTTTTCAGTGTCCTCCTTTAGATAGACATGTTTGGAGGACAGTACAACAAGGTCATCTGCAAAGTCAAGGTCTTCAAACTGGAACAGTAGGGTCCTTTGGATGCCTCTGGACTTGTGTGATGTGGTACTGCACACGATCCAATCAATCACAACTAGGAAGATATAGTATTATGGGAGATAACCCGGCATTGTCGTACACCCGACCCGACCAGGAACCACTCTGTTAAGTGGCCATTGCGAATAATACTGCATTCAAAATATTGGTAAAACAACTCAATCAAGGTGATATTTTTTGGAGGAACTCAGTGTGACCTTAAGATCTTCCAAAGGGTGTTGCAATGCAGGCTGTTAAATGCTTTTTGGAAGGCAATGAAGTTGACGTACAATGGAATGTTCCACACATTGCTCAATGATGTTTCTCAAGCAAACCCTACCTGTTCTTGTTTCAGCTTGATATCATTAGCTGCATCAATTCTTGTCAGAAGAACTCACCAAAAGACTTTAGATGGTATTAAGAGAGGCGTAATGCCTCTCCAGTTGTCAATGACTTCGAGGTTTCCTTTCTTTGGGACCCTCGCAAACAGTCCTTTAGTCCAATCATCAGGGTTTGTGTCCTTTCCCCAGATGTCTTGGAAACGGTCAGTAGGAACCTTGGTTGAAGTAATGAGATAAGCCTTTAACATCTCAGTATACAGCAATCAGCTGTAACATTACAATCACCTGCATAAGAACTCAAAACTGCTCTGACCCACTGAGGTGTGGACGGCACCAGACCTCTGTATGCTCTGATTGCATGATTTATTTTGACCTCTGTGGGGGGACAATGTTCAGGACAGTGTCTGCAGGTGGTGGAAGGGCAGGGTCCTCTTTTTCTGGTTGGTTAAGTACCTCGCAGAAATGTACTCAGCATACTGCCTGCTCATGCTCTGTTGTGAGCTTGTGGCCATTTTTGTCTTTCATCAGAACAGATAGGCAGCTGTTCTTAGCACCATGTTCATGTTTCCCCTGGTAGTTTGGCTTCACATGCCATTTCATTGACAGAAGTCCTCTAATTTCTTCTAGCGCAGCTTTTTACCTCTTTTTTTGTCCCTATAGGCTAGTTGTATCTTTTGTTGGAGCCTTTAGGATTTGATGCTCAACAGCCTGGCTTTCAGTTGTTTCTTTCTTCAGTTTTCTCCCACGTTCCAGGTGTTAACCATTCCTTATTCCTTTTCTTTCTGTAGCATAAGATGCTTGCAGCTGTTTCTACACGGATGTTCTTTATAGACTCGCATTTGGTGTTAATATCAGGGCCTGCAGTGGATTCAGTTACAGTAGTGCACCAGACTGATTCCTCACTTCTACTGCAAACTCTCTATTGATCTTATGATATCTCAATGTCTAGATTTTTCCTGAGTTGATTCTTCTGCTGTGTGTTACGTAGTTTCAGCTTAATGGTTGCAATAACAAGGTGGTTGCTCACGGCTGACTCCAGCACTGACAAAGTTTAACATCTCAGAGATACCTGCACCATGTCCCATTAACCAGGACAGGTTTATCTGGTTGGTTGTAAGATCATCAGGTGATTACCAAGTGAGTTTTTGGACTGTTAACGTATGATTTTTGAACTTTGTTAGGAACTTGAGTCAGACAAATTTAAGGGTTTTGTTGTTTTTATGCTTCTTAAATACCACATAAGGTCACAGAAAATATTCCCCTGCCATAAATTAGGTGAAATAAACCTATACTAACTCGTGCTCAATAGATGAACACCATGGAACATTTAAGAAACAATGTGCAGCTAGCAGCATTTTTAAAGGAAATAAATCACCCTGCAAGGCCATAAAAGAGATAAAAATAGCTTTATATTTCTCTCAATAATATATGGATAATTTTGCATCACAAATACACCTATGGAAGTGCTAAACTTTAAAAAAATGCAAAGATGAAATGTAGATTACTGGAAATAAATGAATTGCCCCATTTGACTGGTCTCTGGATCTCCAGTATGTTTCTTTTTTTCTGCATCCTCTCTTCCTGGAGTTTCCTTTAGAGTAATTAACTGAAACTGTAGCTGACTGGAAGTATTTTGCTTATCACACCATTCCCTGTAAACTCCAGATACTGCATTACATGAATATCTCATGGAGGGTGGCTGTTTCTAAGATGCTGGAACTACTATGTCTTGTTCTAACAGTCATGTCACATTTAAAAATGACTTGGACCACATGTCTTAGTCTTCCCAAATGCTTAGCTGCAGAGTAACTGAGCTTCATGCCCCTGTCTGTATGCTGTATGTATAGAATTTGTTTATTGTCCTTGTACTGTATATGTCCAATGAAAGTCTGTTGAAGTTGCAGCCACATGATTAGTTGTTTGGAGGAGCAGGCTATAATAATGTTAATAAGCAGGTGAACCAAATAAAGTGGCCTCTGAGTATAGTCTCAGTATGTGCTGTAACTTTTAGTGAACCCCCCCTCTCTGTTTCTACCTCCAACATATTTTTCTTTTATATTTTCCCCAGGGAATCATTCAAGATGTCAAGTTTATTTTTGCTCCGAATGGTTACATTGCGCAGTGTCCAAACCTTAATCGCAGTAAGTACTACATTGGCTTGACAAGTTTCCTTGGGAGTTGCCAGTAGTTGCCCTGAAAAAGTTTTCACATCCTTTCTACAGTATTAATTTCCTGAAACTATTACATTTCAATCAACAATTTTCTTTAAAAAATAAAACCTGAAGATTTATGGTTAATCTGTTAAAATGACTGTAAGAGAAATCATGCAAACGAAATAAATAGCAGGGAAAAAAGCAGTTCCATTGACAAAGCAAAAGGTCATATTTAAATCTAGCAATAGATTTTATTCTCAAAATATATGGCTGTGGAAAGGTTTAACCCTTTAAAATTATCTGGATTTCTGCATGAATGGCTCCTGAAATGTGATCTGATTTTTTGACCTCTTAATAATAAATAGTCCTGTTTAAGAAATGCACACAATATTTTACACACACAACAAACACATCTTTAAATCTATAAATTTGGATACTTGATTTGAACAATTAAGGTATTTAATGCGAAATGTACATTTATCACAAGGATAATGGCCTCTTGAAAAGAATGCAATTGGAGTCAGATGATCCATCAGTATGTGGCAGACAAACTCCATATTGGTTACTTTCACTTTGTAACAAAAATCATAAAATAATAAATCACTCTGTCTTAACGATTATGAAACTTTGTTTTACAAAATCATTTGTCTGGGCTTTTGGTTTTTTAGCTTGATGTGTGTATCTCTGTTTCCCTTTTCCATATTGAGCCTGTCCATCATGTAGTGATTTTCTGGGCCTGGTACAAGGCATCATGGATCTTCAGGAACTCCTTGCTAAAATGACTGTAAAGGTTAGTATTGCATGGTGACCATTTTAACTATTGCATATCAACCATAACCATCGATGACCAACTAAAGGGTACTTAAATACAGTTTAATTTAAGTTTAATTGAAGATGATTTTATGTGGCTGGAAAATTCTCAGCGTAGTAGTGTCACAGTGGAAGTATGTGCACAGTTATCAGTATTTCTCTTATAATGTTATCTGTTTCCAGGCCTTATTGCCCTTTCAGTGTAAGACAATACTTGAAAATAAAAGGAAATTGGGTGTTTTGAAGATGAAATAATCTTTGAAAAGTAAGCTTATTCTGTTCCGATTGATTAGTTACAGTGACACTGTTTCATTTGGATATGCGACACAATAATTATAGTCGACAAAGAACCAGGTTTCTGTCAAAGCTGTAGTGAAGTAGTCTAACTTTTACAGAAGTGTGAGCCTCAGCACTGAAGTAAAGCTACAGCAAAGTGCTGCGTTCCTAAGAACCAGAGGGTGATGAAGGCATATTCCCTGTCTTCATGTGTGGTGTAGAGTAGTGTAGTTCCATTATATGCATTGTTGTGTGTCGTGCAGTTTTGATAGACTTCCTGCAGAGTCTCTGGAGACATTGCATTCCGAATGCATGTGCTCTTGGGAGTGACAGGATGATTGTAAAGGAGTGAGCATGTCCACCTTGGTCCTTGTTATATGTATGGCATCCAAGGCATCAAATTCAAAATAACTTTGCACAAGAAGCTGATTTGAGTAAAATAAATGTTACTGACCCACAAATCATTAGAAACATAGTGGGAAAAGCTGATAATGTGAATGCTAAAAAGAAAATATTCAAATTCAGGTATAATATCAAAATTGTTGGAGGCAGTTATTACAGTTGTTTGTTAAGTATATTAGGCTTTCGTTTTTATTATTGAATATAGAAGAAAATAATAATACAGTGATACCTCAGAATTCGGATTCAAATCCTAAAAAGTTCGAGTTCTGATCGAATTTTCCCCATAAGAAATAATGGAAAACCAATTAATTGGTTCCCGGCCCCAAAAAAATTATGCCTAAATTTGTTTTTAGCATTTAAATACAAAATGAAGAGGATAAAACAAGAAGAACATATACCAAACACATCAAAACAGTAATTTGTAAAGTAAGAAAATAAATGTATTCAAACAATGTGTAAAGATAAAAAAAATGTACAGTCTTAATTTTTCGCAAACACTTCTCCAACACAGTACGCCGTGCGTAACATTTTTTTTCTTAACAGCTTCCAAAACGATAAAGAATGTATCCCCAACACTACCCCAAGCCATGCCCCAACACTTCGCCAGCACTAGACTATGCCATGCGGTCCATTGATTATTTTTATTATTACTCTGTATTTCTTAATTTGTTTGTAAATCACAAACTTTTAGGATGTAACATTTGTACAACTATTGCATAACTTTTTGGTGAGCAATGGCTACCAATATTATATAAAGTACAGTGTATTACCTGATATTTTCAATTAAAAAACTGAGGCATTACCCTTTGTTTCTGCTGAGAGACGTGCCACGTGACTCATTTCCCCAAGTTATCTTAGGTCGGTATTCACGGTTCGACTTCTAGTTCATTTTTTTTTTTAACTGGTTGGTTTGACTTTTAAGAAATTCAAGTTCTAATGAGTTTGAGTAGTGAGGTACCACTGTAATTGATCCTCATGGGGGAACTGTCTTTACGCCTCCCTCAACTTGTTCTTCATAGAGTAAGTTGTCCATGAAGGGCAGCCACCTGTTGGGGCGCCCAGGGAGCTGGGGGTTAAGGGCCTTGCTTAAGGACCCACAATTGTGCTGAGGCTGGGTTTGAACCAGGACCCCCAAATACCATTGTTTTCCATCTGTTCATCTTTCATAACTGCTTCAGAACTGTTTTGCCTCAAGTGTGTGTGTGTGTGTGTGTGTGTGTGTGTGTGAGAGAGAGAGAGAGAGAGAGAGAGAGAGAGAGAGAGAGAGAGAGAGAGAGAGAGAGAGAGAGAGAGAGAGAGAAATAGTCAAGTATATATTACTGTCAGGGTTGGCGTCCATCCGACCCTGCCCTTTGTGTCTCCTCCCCGCTTGACCAGCAGGTGCTGCTGGCCATCCTGTCCTCCCTGTCCTTTGACTTTCAGCCTCAGTGTGTCTATCCCTAGTATGTTTTGCCTGTTCCCTGAACTGCTGCCCAGCTCAGTGGGCTGAGCTTGTAATACAGAGGCTATTAAACCTTGTAGTTGTGTGTTCGTAGGCAACCACACCTGTTTTGTTTATTGGTTTTTTTGTTTTTCCTGGTGTTTTGTCCTTTGCTTCCCAGTTTTGGTTTATCTTTAGTTTGATATTGTGTAGCCTTGTGTTTAATTTGTCTTGTTTATGATTCTCTGCCCCTGCCTTGGTTGTTCCATTTCACTTGTTTCTTGATTTTTCTCCTAGTGTAGTATTTCCCTGTGTTTCCTTAATTTCAGTTCCTTAGTTCTGTGTTCATTAGGGTAATTAAGTTTTTTCCCCCGTGTCATGTCGCCCTTTGCCCTTATTCATTGTTTGTTTTTGATGATTCTCACCTCTTTGTTTTCATTGTATTTATGGGCTTGCCTTTGTTTATTTCTTCAGTTGGTCACTGTGTGTGATGTTATGTACTCTGTGTGTGATGTTATGTACTCTGTGTGTGATGTTATGTACTCTGTGTGTGATGTTACTCTATGTTTAAGACTCTGCCTGTTGTGCAATCCTTCTACTTGTGTTACCCTGGTCCCTTGTTTGGTTGCGTTATAGTTTTTATAGTTAGTTCTTGTTTTCCCAGTTGGCTTTTTGACCCCTCATTAATTGGTGCCCTTCCCAGTGTGTAATGTTTTGTTAATAATCCCCTTTTGTCTTGGAGCCGCTAGTGGATCGTCACCATTTTCCTGACTGCACAATGCCCGCCGTCGTAACATATTACATTCAGAGGACAAGTCCTCACAATGTGATAAAAACCAGTTATTTTGACATTGTGGAGGCATTTTTTCTGGTCCCCATAAGGGGAAACTCAGGTTTATAAAAAAAATGTGAATGCAGTCAAAAAACTAAAAATTATTTAATCTTGTGTTTGTTTGGTTACTTAAGGCTACGAATTGGGCTAGGTAAGCATTATAGCTAGGATTAGGGTTGTGCTCATGAGAATGGATGGAGAGTTATCCCCAAAGATATACACTACTGGGCAAAAAATATGCCAAACCCAAAATGCACAAGTAAGCTTTGGCCTGTTTTTTTGCACAGGAGTATAGCTGCCTAATCTGTGTGTATGTTTGTGTTTGTGTGTGTGTGTGTGTGTGTGCATGCATGTGTCTGAGAATGTCTGAAAAGGAGAGTAATTAACCACATTTAACCATTCAAAATGTTGACCCATCAGTTCACCCATCAGGCAATATAAACGCACTTGGTTGGCAATATTCCTTATTTTTTGGGGAATTAATAGTTGTATTCTTAGTGAAAGAGCTAAGAGTTAAAATGCCTTGATTTACAAATATTTTTGATTGCAGTTACTGTCTTGATTTTATTGTAAATAAGAGTATTCATTTTTTGGTGATTTGTGGCATCCATCCCAAATATAGTGTGATTTCCTTGTACTGAAAAATAATACGTTAAAGAGCGATTTAGTATTACATCAACAGTGCTCCTGTTGCTCAACAGATCTGATTCTTGTGCTAACAAGCAAAAAGCTTGTGGGCTCAAATCCCACAAAGCACAAGTACATTGTAGCACTTACCTGTACCGTAAGCCTTTTTGTAGAATGGTGTCAGATAGTAAATGAGATACATGTATATTGTGCACATGAGGAAAAAAAACCTCCCATGGCTTCTCCAAACCTCAGTATATACCAGTTGTATTAACCCCCCCCCCACACACACACAGGCACACAAAACAATATTCCACATATGCATCCTCATATTTCATGCTTTAGGTGTTGCTTAAATTTTCTTTCAATATTACTAGCAGCTACAAATATCTCCATGGTTCCTCCACCTACATGTAAGCATTAATTGAGGAACTTTCCCACCATAAGCATTTGTTACTAGGTCTGTTGACCTGTTGGAGTCATTGTTACTAGTCCTAGTACTAGTAGTAGCTCATATATGCAATATGTGGTTCCTGTCTGTTTTACATGTTTTAATTATTTTACATTGTCGGTGTCATATAACATATGCTGGCATATAAGGTGTTCACATTATTTTAGATATTTCTGAGGGTTGTAGTTTCGTAAAACGTATCTGCCCCCAGCTCCATTGCTCCAAACAGTTCTGTTTTTTCCCTGACCTGTGCCCCCCCCCCCCTACAATTTCTTTGCACCCCACAGTTACAATGCCTCTGTTTTATAGTCTACCATTAATGTATCTGTTACAGTTCTTACTTCTATGTCACAGAACATTTTAGTGAAAAAATAAATAGAATATAAATATTTAAACATATAACAAATATGAAAAATGTAAATGATGTTTTCAAACATGAACAATAAAACACACAAAGGAATACAATTAACCACATAAATTGTGGTAAAAGATTCTGCACAGTGTTATATCAATGGAATGTGCAATTAATTAATAAATATACTTTCCAACCTACATATCACAACAAGGACTCTGATAAAAAAAATAAATCCCTTTATTAATTCTCACATTTCCATCCAGTACTTCTAGAAATTGTAGAAGTTGCTGAGTGGGACGAGTATGGATCAGATATCAGATATCTTAACCAAATGACAAGGCTGTCCAGGGAATACAATGCTGTCATTTTTAACACCAAATCAATAATGAATTACACAGAACAAGAATTTGAACATTTAATCGATAACTATAACAACCTTAATGTGCATATAAAATTAACAGCAGCAGCATATTCAGATTCTCTTACTTGTTGACACGGGCTGTCGTAGCAGACTCTAAGCAGTGACAACAAATCACTTGATTTAGCTCATTATTGTCTTTATGGAATTCAAAGTCTGGTGTCTGATCTCTCCTGGTGATCAGTTCTTGTTAGCTTACTCACCTCACTCATTTTTGCTAAATTCCTCACAAATGTGCCACTCTATGTGTATCCAAGGACAAAAATGGTTATGATTGGCTCAGAAAGTACATGCAAAAACAGTGGAGTTAACCTCAAAAAGAGTAAACCACAAACTTAGAGATGGGATAGATCCCAATTAATTGCATTATTTGTTTATTTGTTGCATACTTTGGATTTTATACATTGATTATTCGACTATGGTGACTCATCCATAATTTAATTTAAGTGCTGCTTAGGAATCTTAACACATTATTACTTTAAAAATGATGGAAAAACTATTTCCATTTTTAAAATTCAGTGTAGCCTATAATATCTTTCTCTTATCAGTAAGAGTGTGCCAAGTGTATAAAATACCTTTAAAATATTTTTTGTTAAATGTCATAAAATAAAAAAAATCTCCACCACAGAATTAACAGGGTGTCACCTAACATTGGGCCACTTTGATGCAAGAGTTAAGAAATGTTCCCTTTTCCTTGTTAAAATGCCTTCTGATCCAGTTAAATCTTCTGTTGATTTATTTGTGTTTTAATCCTTAGTTGAATTATGCAGAGTCAAGGCTGACCCAGCTGGAGAAATGCCACTGTGAGAAGTCCTGCCAGCTGAGTGGTTTGCTGCATCGAGACACAGAGCTCTGGGCAGAGCCAGACAACTGCAGGAATTGTGCTTGCAAGGTAGGCTTTAATAAACCAGTCACAATCGAAACCATCTTTGTTTAGTTTATTCATTAATTGGATGGGCTGCCAAGCCGCATTGCCATCTTGTTCTGTGCTGTAATGCAGTATAATTGTCATACGTTTGACAAGCATTACTCCATAGATACTGCATGTTCTTTCATGTTTACCCTATACAGAAAAGAATCAAATTTTAGCAATGCAAAGTTAGCCATTTATGCTATACTTCTCAATATGAAATGGAGAAAGAAATGCTTTACTTGCCATTTGCACAAGTACATTGGAATTATCCTCTTCACATATTTACCTTGCTCTCCTTTGAGAGGTAAACACACATGCAGCTTATACTGTTGAGAGTGAAGCTTGGGGTCTGAGTGGTGGGTTTGGGCCAGTTTCCTGGCACCTGTGGAGCATTTCAGGGATGAACTTGTTCGGCAGTAAGAATGTCACTATTCTACCGAGGCTTGAACCGGCGACCTTCCAATCACAGGTGTAACTCGCTGAGCCACACACCAGCTAATGTCCCATGCATTTCTGCTTGGATACATACAGTACATGGGCAGCTATGGGTTATTGTATTTGTTTGTAGGCAAAGCTTAAAATGTCCCTATAGTCACTGCTGCAGTATACCTTACTCAAACTAGGTGCAAATTTTAAGTCACTCTACCTGGAGGACATTCCGTCACTGAACTATAGAATTAAATCTTAAAAGGGATACTGAAAACTGTTATTGAAATTAGACTAATTTCTCAAATTCCTAATGAAATGCTTATCCCCATGTAGATTTTTGTATTGGCTGTTATACGGTGTACTTCAAGGGATATGGACTAACGGTCTGCATTGGCCTTTCTGGCAGAACGGGGTGGTGGAGTGCCGACGGATATCCTGTCCGCCTCCTAACTGCTCTGCAGACTCTCTCCCAGTACACATCAAGGGCCACTGTTGCAAGAAGTGCAGCCGTAAGTGAAAACAATATCCTACCACAAGGAGACATGTGACAGCGAAACACGAATTTTTTCAAATGTTGCTGATTGTTTTTTCCAAAGATTGCTGTAAGAGCATGGTACTGTAGCATGAGTCGATACAGGCATGTTGCTCTGTTGAAGCCTTTGATGAGAGTTGATGCATCCCAAAGGAAATGGACAACAGATGTGCGTGTGTATCTCTGTGCACAGGAGAGTTATTTTGTTACATTGTAGGTTTTAGCCTCAGACGTTTCCCAGTCTTTGTGCAAAAGAATACGTATACTGTATACTTTGTGGTTTTACAAATATTTCTATTTTTTTCCTAAAGGACATGTTTGTCCATAGAGTTAATGGGTATGCACTTTTCAGAAACCACAGTAGCATTTCCAGAAATTGGAGACATATGGACAGGATAAAATCAGCATTATTATATGGTTATGATGTGAAGTACATGTGTCAATTTGTATTCTCATTGTTTGTACAGCAAAATGTAGCTTCATGGGTAAAGTGCTATCAGAAGGACAGCGTGTTTTGACAAAGGTCTGCAGAGAATGCAAGGTAATGCTTCTGTTCTTTTTCAGTTTAACCACTGTGCATAATTCTGTTGTGGCATTTAATTCTAGTATGGCTCCAGTGTCCATTTGCCTGTTTTATATGAAATTAGCAAATTAAGTGGTTGGTTATACTTTTCTCATAGTGACCTGCGTATACCAGAGGAATGCAATGCAAATAATTGTAGATTATAATAACCTTGTTTTTTGAATGCATAAGCTTATTCAGATTTGCAAATGTAGATTTATATATGTTTTGCAATTGTTTTCTTGTTGTATTCTCTGGACTTCAGGGAATACATATGGTTTTATCTCCAGTCCATCGTGCCATAGACACTTTGCTTGTTAAGATAACTCAAAAACTGTTTAACATATCTTTGTCAAACTTTGCATAGGCAAAAGTTGTGAGGAACTTGAACTGATTTAATTTTGAGGCATTTCTCCCCAAAATTGAAGCAGTGCTTCACAGTGATAGCAAAAAAAAAAGCAATTTGACATTTGATCAAGTTAAAACGATAACTAAAAAAGTATTTGACAGATCTTTTTCAAATTTTGCAGAGGCATTGTAAGGGTACCAGACTGGAACTGGTTAAATTTTGAGCTTGATTGCTCCATAATTGAATTGTTGTAAGGCTGAAGATCGGGACCTGATCAAAGTTTTTATGGAATTTTGAGTACTAGCCTACCTGTTCGGCATATTTCATCCGTAGCAGCCAAGTAGCTGATTGGTGAAATGTATCAATAAAAATTATTGTGGGACAATTAAATTGTATCATACTATTATTTATTTAGCCATTTATATATTTTTGAGAGGTAGGGAGAGTGTGTAAGGTAGGCTTGTAACAATAGTTTTCTTAGACTGTGGGATTTTCATTCAGCGACATTTATCACACAAAGTGCTCCAGGGTTACCAGAGACTGGCTTTACCATGCACTTGGACTCTAAGCCTCACTTTCAACTGTGTATATGAAAAGGAGAGCAATTTAACTATGTTTAACCATCCAAAACATGAGTTCCGCCATCAGGCAAGTTGCAGTAACTTGTTTCCCAATATTCCTTGTTGTTTTGTGTGCAAGCAAATAACCAAAAATCAAAAATACTTTCATTTGTAAATACTGTTCTTGTTGATTGCAGCTAATCCCATGCATAGACTGTAAATAAGAACATTCATTTTATGTTAGTTTCTTTTACTGTGCAAAAAGAACATGTCGATGTAATCATGCAATTAAGTTTCTTGGTAAATGTGAGGATTACAGTTTGCACCCATCTCTTTTACTGTGCGATCGCCACATATTGAAAAATAAAATGCTGTGTCCCATTGTGAACCAAAGTAGGACATGGTTTGTCTCATGTTTTCTGACCATGTAAACACATTAAACTAAAGCACAATTTAGTATTGCATCAACAGCTCTCCTGTAGCTCAACAGGAACAGAAATATGAATGTACATCATGTGCACAAAAAATACCGTCTGTGGCCCCTCCAGACCTCTTATATTCCATTAGTGTATGTTTTATAGTTCCTACTGTTATGTTACAGAAAATTTTGGTCATAGTGCAAAATAAATAAAACTGAAGTATTTAAACATATTAAAAACATAAATGACATTGATGACTTTTTTCCAAACATGGACATTAAAACACAAAAGAATGCAAGTAACCATCTTGTTTGTGGGGAAGGATTCTGCACATTGTCATATAGGTGTACTTTGCAATTAAAGTACACATTCAGACCTACATATCCCAACAAGGACTCAGAGCATTCATGTCAAAACACATTTATCAACATTCACATTTCCACATGTTCCATCCAGCACTTCTAGAAATTTTACAGGTTGTTGAGTATAAGACAGGTACAGTTTAGATGGGCAGAGCAACTGACGGAGCTGTCAGGGAAATAAAATGCTGTCATTTCAAAAAGCACCAGTTCTAGTTTTAATTAGCTGAATATGGGGTTAAATCTTACATTTGTTTATAATTTCTCCCTAAACCACTACCCACAATATTCCTGATTTTGTTCTCACAATTAATGTGTAAGTTTTGTGTAAGTTAGTCAGTCTTGGGGAAAGTCAAATTTGAGTTGAGTGATCAGTGAAATGTTTTTTTGCATTTTAGTGTGTTTTGAAATATAAATTTGGCACTTAGCTTTGCCCTTTCCTGTTCCTGCTCCTCAATATTATTTTAAAGGTAATTTAAGCCTTACAAAATAGTATAAGAAAGGGCAGTATTTTCCGTGTTATTGATCCATAGTAATCCTGAAAACGAGTGCAGCACAAACCTCATAATGATCAAAGGGAAACTGTGAGTTACACCTGTTTTATAAAAGGCAAATGTCAGGGATGAGGGTTTATTGGTATATAAATTTCATGAAACCTTCCATACAACATGGGACTGGGTTTGAGTTACCATGGCAACTGATCAGCAGCACCCCCCCCCCCCCCCATGCTTACAGTTAATGAAACTGAGTTGACTTTGGCGTGACTGATTACTTCGTTAGTGGTAAATAGGGTCAGTTCTTTTTACGATGGCAGTACCCTGCATATGTGACAGACCACTGCTACACACACTCACTGGCCACTCTATTAGGTACACCTTGCTAGCACTGGGTTGGACCCCCTTTTACCTAAGGAACTGCTTTCTTTCTTCATGGCATAGATACAAAAAAAATTTGGAATATTACTAAGGAACATTTCACAAGGAACATTACACAGTTGCTGCAGGATTGTCGACTGCACCTTTATTATCCAAATCTCCCATTCCACCACATCCCATAGGTGCTTTATTGGATCGGTGACTGTGGAAGTCATTTGAGTACAGTGAACTCATTATCATGTTCAAAAAAACATTCTGAGATTATATGAGCTTTGTGACATGGTTCATTATCGTGCTGGAAGTAACCATTAGAAGCTGGGTACACTGTGGTCGTAAAGGGGTGGATATGGTCAGCATCAATACTCAGGTAGGCTGTAGCATTTAAACAATACTCAGGTGGCATTTAAAAAATGCTCATTTGGTGTTAAGGGGCCCATAGTGTGCCAAGAAAATATCTCCCACACGTTATTCAACCACCAGCCTGAATTGTTGATACAAGACAGGATGGATCCATGCTTTCCTGTTCTTTATGCCAAATTCTGACACTATCATCTGAATATCCTCCTGAGACCCCACCCATTCATTTATGTCCATTGCAGTGGACATTTTATTTTTGCATATATCTTTTCACTGATGTAAGGAAACATACTTATTCCTGTTGTACACTAAAGAGGACATGCTGTGAAATAAAAAATAAAAATAAATTTGAAAAAAGATGTCTTATTTCCTCCAAAGACATAGAAAATCACAATTAACCTAAAACTGAAGGACATTTTTTTCTGTGGGTCTCAGGAGGATATGGCAGCAGAAAGCAAGATTCATCTGACCAGGCAACATCTTTCAAGTCTTCTAATGTCCACTTTTGGTGACCCTGTGGGCACTGTGGCCTCAGTTTCCTGTTCTTAGCTGACAGGAGTGGCACCTGGTGTGGTCCTCTGCTGCTGTAGCCCATCTGCTTCAAGGTTCCAAGTGTTGCGTATTCAGAGATGCTCTTATGCATCCCTTGGTTGTAACGAATGGTTATTTGAATAAAAATCACTTTTCTTCCCAATTCTGGTGTTTGATGTGGAAATTAACTGAAGCTGCTGGCCTGTACCTACATGATTTTATGTACTGTATTGTCCTGCCATTTTACATTTTCCTGACATATGATTGGCTGATTAGATATTTGCTTCAACAAGCAGTTGATCAGGTGTACCTACTGTAATAAAGTGCCCAGTGAGTGTATGTTCTGCTTTCATAAGGCTGTTATTTCATTTTTCCCCCACCATTGCCTTATTTTTAGTTCACCAATAATGATTTGTCAGGTTAGTTAAGTAACCACTTTAAAATGTCAGGTGCTACAGATGAAGTGTCTCTTGAATCCCATTGTTTCTCTCCCTTTGGAACTGATTTTTACTGACAATTGATTCCTTTAGTATATTCTCAGGATCTGTTAAAACTTTAATACCTTTGCAGAGCGCTGTTTGATGTGATCCCACGGTGACATTATTTGCCATGTTTTCCGTTCCCCCTAATATGCAGCATCACTTATTGCATTTGTGCCTTCTCATTCTACATTTATTGAATATGGTTTATATGCAGTGATATACTCAGTGAAATGTCCCGAAGAGGGCTGCTTTGGATGCGAAGGGCACACAATAGAGCCATTTTTGAAACTGCCCCCTACTAAAGGTCATGCTGTGATGTGCTTAGTGTACAGTGTATACCTGCACCTCTTGTGTAGAGTCAATGTGCTTAGTGTACAGTGTATACCTGCACCTCTTGTGTAGAGTCAATGTGCTTAGTGTACAGTGTATACCTGCACCTCTTGTGTAGAGTCAATGTGCTTAGTGTACAGTGTATACCTGCACCTCTTGTGTAGTGTCAATGTGCTTAGTGTACAGTGTATACCTGCACCTCTTGTGTAGAGTCAATGTGCTTAGTGTACAGTGTATACCTGCACCTCTTGTGTAGAGTCAATGTGCTTAGTGTACAGTGTATACCTGCACCTCTTGTGTAGCGTCAGTATGCTTAGTGTACAGTGTATACCTGCACCTCTTGTGTAGCGTCAGTATGCTTAGTGTACAGTGTATACCTGCACCTCTTGTGTAGCGTCAGTGTGCTTAGTGTACAGTGTATACCTGCACCTCTTGTGTAGAGTCAATGTGCTTAGTGTACAGTGTATACCTGCACCTCTTGTGTAGCGTCAGTATGCTTAGTGTACAGTGTATACCTGCACCTCTTGTGTAGAGTCAGTGTGCTTAGTGTACAGTGTATACCTGCACTTCTTGTGTAGAGTCAGTGTGCTTAGTGTACAGTGTATACCTGCACCTCTTGTGTAGCGTCAGTATGCTTAGTGTACAGTGTATACCTGCACTTCTTGTGTAGAGTCAGTGTGCTTAGTGTACAGTGTATACCTGCACTTCTTGTGTAGAGTCAGTGTGCTTAGTGTACAGTGTATACCTGCACCTCTTGTGTAGCGTCAGTATGCTTAGTGTACAGTGTATACCTGCACCTCTTGTGTAGCGTCAGTATGCTTAGTGTACAGTGTATACCTGCACTTCTTGTGTAGAGTCAGTGTGCTTAGTGTACAGTGTATACCTGCACCTCTTGTGTAGCGTCAGTATGCTTAGTGTACAGTGTATACCTGCACCTCTTGTGTAGTCAGTGTGCTTAGTGTACAGTGTATACCTGCACCTCTTGTGTAGAGTCGATGTGCTTAGTGTACAGTGTATACCTGCAACTCTTGTGTAGAGTCGATGTGCTTAGTGTACAGTGTATACCTGCACCTCTTGTGTAGAGTCAGTGTGCTTAGTGTACAGTGTATACCTGCACCTCTTGTGTAGAGTCAGCGTGCTTAGTGTACAGTGTATACCTGCACCTCTTGTGTAGAGTCAGTGTTGTCTGAGAAATCATTTTTGAAAGCCAAGTAGCCAAGTAAAATAATTTTTCACTTGTAAATGCAGAGCTGTTTTGACATGTCTTCCTTTACTTTCACTAGCATTTGTTTCAGAAATGTTAGTGTATCCTTGAAGGTAGTTAATTACTGGGCGTCATGACAGAAGTCTAACCTGGGTTATATAATACAGCCATGTAATGTGTATGTTGTACGCACATCTTTAGTGTACTGTTTTTTTTTGTATTTTTTTTTAATATTCATGAAATTAATTTCTGTCCCTGCAGAATGGAGTGATGGTGAATGTGACTGACAGCTGTCCTAAGCTCAACTGTACCGTGAGTGAGCAGATTCTTCCAGAAAACAAATGCTGCAATGTCTGCAGAGGTAGGTTTCATGTCCACCTGCCTTCCATCTGGTCTGTCAGGAGGCAGAATCTAGAGATTGAGGCTCTAACAAGGCTACAGACCACAGCCCCTTTGGAAGATATTTCTGCCTACTGCAATATGATACTGACTGAACTGTGAACAGACTGTGAATGGTCTACACTTTGAAGTAAACACTGAACTGATAAATAGGAGAAAATAAATATTCCAATAGGTTATGGTGGCATTAGTCATGGAATAACTGTAGGAGAAACATAAAGACCTCCTGGTTTATTTGAATCGTTAAATATATTCCATGAAATTGTTCTCTGATGTGTGGCATTCATCAGTACTCATGCCTCACATTTGCCACAATGGTTACACTTAGCTGACCATTAAGCATTGTTTGTTTTGTAAGACATTAAAGTTTCTTCCTTTAATAGAGCATAACCCACTTCCATCATATGAAATCTGGTTCATTACCTGATTTAAGGTTTGTTTGTAACAAACTGGGTCGGGATAAAATAAGTGGGATGTCTATTACATTCTGCTGGACTGCTGCACACACATTTGTCCTCTTTAACAAAGCCTGTCTACCTTCCATACTATCTGTTCATTGCCTGGTGTGTGTTATCTTTCTTTGGTACAGGTATTCCCTGTGGAATTAGGCATTTCTCAATAATCCCTTAATCTATATATTCTTGGATTGTAACAATGGATTGTGGCAACCTAATGGTTTCTTTTTCCCTGTATGCATCATCAGTCAAAATACATTCTTTAAAGGACTTCAGAGGACTTCAAAACAATTATATACATTTGTATTCCTTCATCTACTGGTAAATGTCAGATGCAGTTTGCTAGTGTCCTAAATGGGGGTGTCTTTACAATGACAAGCTGCAAACTTGGCATGCTGTGGATAAGAAAACTATATAATCAACAACCACTGAAAAGAGAAGGATGCCAAGAAAGCAGCTGCCAAATACCAGTCAAATATCTGACATATATATATATACAGTATGTGTGTGTGTGTGTATATATATATATATATATATATATATATATATATATATATATACAGTATATGGGCTCATTTTTCTTATATTAGCAAAAAGAATGGATTTTACATTATGTAAGTTAGTCCAAGAAGACTCATGTAGTGATTTGTTTTTGTTCAGTAAAATAATGTTTATACGACACGAAGAAAAGTGATATATGATGTTACAATTAAATCCCATCTAAAAATACCCTATAACAGTCTATTCAATCTTTTGGCAACTTCTGCATAATGACACAACACCTCATTGTTAAAAATGGAGCAGACAAAGCACTTTCATTTTTGGAGCATGCACAATAATGTATTCACATCCGTGATATAATGCATTGCAAGGCATTATGAATTATTTAATCCCTGCCTTTTGAACTTTCTGTGACCATGCAGTAAGTTAACTAAAATTTCATTCCTTTTCTGTTTTACTTCAGGTTATGACTTCTGTGCTGAGGGAATTTATTGTGGAGAGAACTCTGTATGCAAAAACTATAATACCAAAGCCATCTGTGAGTGCAAAAGGGGCTATACGTCTGCCATTGGAGACTTCACAAATTGTGAAGGTAGGTAAATATAATCTACCTGTAAAGCACAATGGCCTATTGAAACAGTGGTGTGCAGAAGTTTCCAAGTTTTCTGTTACTGTGAATAGTTAAGTTAGTAGAAGAACTGATCAGCAAAAGGCATATGTCACGGCGCGTGTAGCATGGAGCGGGGAAGCAGGCGAACGGAAGCCAGGAATCGGGGAATAAGGGGTTTAATCCAAAACACAGTGCACAGAGCACGCAACATTACAACGTCACATCAATGACCGGACTGGGGATACAAACGGAAACGCGGACTAAATACACTGAACTAATGACAACAATCCGAGACAGCTGTAAAACACTGGGATTCCACATGAGGTTAACGAGGGGGCGTGGCACACATTAGGATCGGACGGAGCGGGGTGTGACAGCATAAAGTTAAAAACGACACATTTCTTTAATATTTTAAGCAATTTCTATTTCTATTTCCATCAATCACAAGTACAAAATACCATAAAAATGAAAATGGCCTGAAACAAAACTTTGGGCACCCCACGTTATTTGAGGTCTCAGATAATGCGTACCCAAGTCCCAGACCTGCATTAGCTCATTAGGACTATGGGCTTGTCATTGCTGGGAAACCCCAAATTGCAAAGTTGTACAAATTCTCTGACTCCTCAGACCTTGTGCCAACAATCAGCAGCTGCTTAGCACTCTGAAAAATAAAATAATTGATGCTTACAAAGTTGGGGAAGGCTACAAGAAGATAGCAAAGCGTTTCCAGATAGCTTTCTCCTCAGTTCATATTGTAAATAAGAAATGGCAGCTAACAGGAACAGTGGAGCTGAAGTTGAGGTCTGGAAGACCATGAACACTTTCTGAAGGAACTGCTCCTTGGATTGATAGAAAGGTAAATAAAAACCCCCATTTGACTACAAAAGACCTGCAGGATGATTTAGCAGACATTGGAGTTGTGGTGCACCGTTCTACTCTGCAGCAACACATGAACAAATATGACCTTCACGGTAGAGGCAGCAATAGAAAACCTTTCCTGAATCCTAGCCACAAAATTCAGCATCTGAAGTTTGCAAATGAACATCAAAACAAGCCTGATGCATTTTGGAAACAAGACCTGTGGACTGATGAAGTCAAAATATAACTTTTTGACCGCAATGTGCAAAGGTATTTTTGCAGAAGAAAGGCTGCCGAATTCCAGGAAAAGAACATCTGTCCAACTATTAAACACTGGGGTGGAAGATTGTGTGCCAGTCAATGGCACAGGGAACATGTCATTGGTGGAGGGAAGAATAATTTGAATAAATACCAGCAAACTCTGGCAGCAAACATCACACCATCTGAAAAAAAAAATTTGAAGTTAAAAAGAGGATGGGTCCTACAAGAAGATAATGATCCAAAACAGACCTCAAAATCTACAATGGAAAACCTCAAGAGGTGCAAGCTGAAGGTTTTGTCATCGCCCTCATAGTCCCCTGACATAAACATCATTGAAAATCTGTGGATAGATCTCAAAAGAGCAGTGCATGCAAGGTGGCCCAAGAATTTTGCAGAATTAGAAGCCATTTGCAAGGACGAATGGGAGAAAATCCCCCAACTAAGAACTGAAAGACTCAGTAGTCCCCCTATACATGTGGGTGATATGTTCCAGGACCTACCGTGGATAGCCAAAACTGTGGATAACAGCAACACATGTACGGACCCCATATAACATGATTTTTGTGTACATTCCCAGACAGGGAATACATACGACTTTGGGACCGACCCCCCACTGCTGCAGGTATTCCACCTATGGGTGTATTTCAGCAATGATATATGCTTTTTACAATGTGCGGTATTAAGAAGCAGACCATACCTCGTACTGTAACTCCTAATTTCTGCACTGTGGCCATAAAAAAAATGAAAAAAAAAAACTATCCATGGTCCCAGGGCTCCGTCTATACCAAAATCGCAATGGGGTTCATGTACGTCTATAAGAGCCCAGACCAGGAGCCTGGAGGGCTTTGTTTGTTTGTTTATTTATTTATTTATTATGAGTACAATTTACTAAATTGTGCGCACATTTTAGGGATTTTGTAAGCATGATTTTGTGGGCATGTTAAACTAAACAATTTAGTGCATAGTACCAACAAAAAAATTTAAACTGTCTTTGCCCCCTCCAGGGCTCCTTGTATAATATTGCTTTATGTTACAGTTTTTACTGTGATGTAGGAAAATGTTGGTCATTGTGCAAATGAGGAATACATAGAATATAAATATTTAGACAAATAAAAAAATATGAATAACACAGATGACATTTTAATACATAGGCATTAATACATATGCAAAGAAATGCAGGTAACCGCTTAAGTGGATGGAAAAGATTCAGCAAATTGGCATGTAAGTGGAATGTGAAATAAATGAATACTGTAAGTGTAGCTTCAGAGTTACAGACTCAGATGTCACAACAGGGACTCATTCAGGTAAAAACACATTCATTAACTTTCACATTTCCATGTGATACATCCAGTACTTGTAGAAATTGTACAGGTTGGTCAGCAAGGGAAAAGTATGGATTAGATGGGCAGAGCCGGATGATGGGCCCGTTTGGGGAATATATTGCTGTCGTTCTGACAGCCCCCTTTTCGAGTTAGCATTTCATCATTGAAGATTGTTAAGATTAGGAGGAAACTACTTTACTTTGGGGTCAATTTCCTCCTTGTTACTGAAAGGATCATTATCCATACTGGAAGCTCTCTCAGGCTCTTTTGACATGTGAATGAATACAGTTGTGTGATATTATGAATGAAAATGTATAATTTTGAGCTACATATTAATTGCTTCTATTTAGAATGTTTTTTACTGAATTATTTCCTGAACCTGTACAACAAGTACTTCTTTCTTGTTTGTCATTGTGGGGGGGGGTCAGTCTTTTTACCTTTCCTACTTATCTTTAATGTATGTAAATTGTTGTGTGTTTATGAACTGCAGTCTCAGTGTATGTTATGCTAAAGCAAAAACAAATCTAATTATATTTGTAACTATACTGTTGCTATAGTATTGTTTATGTGAATAGAAAGCAAAATGACAGCTCTAAAAACTATGTATTTTCAAATTATACTGTATTATTGGCAGTGCCATTTGCAGTTTGACTTTTTGCAGCCAGTTTGTTGCCCTTCATATGGCATAAGTATGGACACTGTTGTCTGTACACAAATTCATAAAAATGAGTGTAAAAACATCTCAGTACCCGCTGAAGACCTTTGGATTGGCTTCACCACTACAGTGACTGAGCTTCATTATTGCCAGTAAGAGCAATTTATGAATTATACAATCTCTCTCTTAAATGGAAGCTCCTCTGTTAAAATTAAAATGGAGCTGCCACCTCTCAAATTAAAGCAGTGCATCTCAGATGAAGTGTAAATGTTTAAAGTACCATAGCCCCAAATTACTTCATACTTCCAACTTAACACGGCAAGTTTTAATTAAAACCTACATTTAGCTGAGCTGAACAATGTACTCCTATAGATTGAGATTTTAATGTTTGTACTTTAGTTTCAAGACTGGCGGCATGTGACTGAAAATCTAGTAAAACTGAGCTGTTTTGGCAGTGGTGTGGGGGTGGGGGTAAAGATACAGTATGACTCCCAATGTAATAAGTGGGCTAGGGTGTGTACTGTTACTTATTTTGTATGTTTATCCAAGCAATTTCTTTCTTATTAATTTTCATCATATCTCGGAAGGATTGATTCTTTCAGGCCATGAGTGGACCATTTCACCAGCAAAACCCCTTTCATTGGCCATTATGGCCCATTACTACGTACCAGTAATGTTGTCATTTATCTTCGAATAAATCCAGAGTGCATGAGTAGAATTTTAAACTCATATTTATTAATAAAGAATAATAAAAACTTACATTTCAGACCCTAAGTGTACTTCCTGGACAGGGAATACATATGGCTTTACAACTAGTATGGAACTGCTGCAGAAACTTTCTTGTTAACATGGTACCTCAAAAAGTATTTAATGGATCTTTTTCAAACTTTTGCAGACATATTGTCTGGGTGAAAAACTGTAAATTGTTACATTTTGAGATAACTCAGCCCAAAACTTAAGCAGCACCACATAGTGATAGCAAAGAAAAGGGTATTTGATAAATTTCAGGTCTGATTTGGATTCCACTCCAACACAATACTGGCCAACTTCGTTCAGGGGGGACTGTAGTTTATTCCCTGGTAGGCTTGGTAATACTGCCAACTCAGCTTGTCTTATGTCCTCCCCAGTCCCCCAAAGAGATACTTGAAATGGGTTAAGCTAACGATGTTTAGTTGTATTGTAACATTTTGTCCACTATACTATTACTTTTGATTTATCATTAAACTGCTTCACTGGGGATTGCGCTGCGGAGAGGTGCTTGTTCAAACCGTTCATTGAAAAATGTTCTCACTAACTTTATTTGGAGCCGCACAAACCAGCTTGAGAAACAGTCAACTTAGGTTATATTAACTAAGAAGATGAATCATATAAATTTTGTAGGCTGTGTTAACCCCCCTCCGCTTGACAAAATTTACTGTGGGGTAATGTTACTTAGCCCTAGTCCTAGTCAGCACATTAAAGAACAGGTACAGATCCATGACACTGCATGGCAATAGTCCCCCACATATGGACAATATGAGGGTAAAAAAAAGTAATACCGCCCAAGCCTACTGTACTGGGGGCCAGAGATAGAGGCTGGGAGCTGTGGGAGGAGTAGTGATTCGATTGGGGTGAGGGGGCTGTCAGCTTCTTTGCCATTTGTATGCATGTGCATCTTAATTAGTCTATCCTGATAATAAATATATGTTTTGTTAGGCTGATATTATGTACACCCCACTGAGCCTCTGGGGCAGTTATTTTTCCAGCTAACCGGAGCTTGTGTGTGTAGTCAAAAGTAACCTAGGTAGCAGTAACATTTTATCACTTAAGAAAATATTAAAACAAATGTAACTGACGGTGTAACTGACTGGTTTTGAAGTATATTGTAACAATTAATTGAATGTGAGTGCCTAAGTACAAGTTTCATCAAAATAATCACCCCTTGCCTTTATCACAGCAACACAGATTCACAGCAACCTTTCCAGAAATTTTTGGAAATAACTTGTGTCCTAACCCTCCCAGCACCTTTTCTAGCATGCAAACGGTTCTGTTTGATTTGCTAGAAGTGCATTTCAACTTGTTGGTCCAACTAGTCCACTTTCAACTTTCGTCCATCCGCCAGACCTGCCGCCAGTCCTGAATACTGCAGTGTTTGTGTTGTTTAGCCTATAGTTCTCTTTTTCTTGTTAACACCATGAAGTAAAGGTATTCTGGCAGAAACTCAATCATGCAGTCCAGCTGCTCTCAGTCTTTTCTTGACTTTATTAAGGGATACCAGTTTCCCTTTGTTCATATTAATCGCAGCCCTCTGACCATTGCAGTCATCTTCCAGTTTCTTTTGCAAGTCACAAATAAGTGTTGCTCTTCAGCCTTTAATGTCACTTTCCCCGCTTCAGACCATGTCTGATCGCTGTTGCTTCCTGTCAGCCTTTTTCTCTGTAAATAGTAGAGCACTCCATGCTTAGAAACATCCAACTTTCTGGCTGTTTGGTGATGAGAAAACCCTTCTTCACTCAAAATTTCAGTTTGAGCCCTCTGTTCAATTGTTAGTAGTGCCTTTCTAGCCATTACAAGCATAAAAATACCAGTGATCCCCCACCTATCACGGAAGTTACGTTCCAGACCCGTCAGCGATAGGTGAAAATCCGCGATATAGAAAGACCATATAAATTAACATTTTTTTTTATAGTTTAAGCCTTAAAATGCCTGTCCCACATGCTTTAAACACATGTGGATGTCGGGCTAAGGATATGAGTAACATAATAATAATAATAATAATATGTAATGTGTGTAAAAAAAAAAAGGTGTAGCTTTGATGTGTCACGACAAGGACTCACAATATTTAGTTAAAAAAATTCACTGGCTTTCACATTTCCAGTTTATTCTTCCAGTACTTCTAGAAATTGTACAGGTTGGTGAGTGTGTGAGGAGTATAGATCAGATGGGAGGAGCAGGTGATGGGACTGTCTGGGAAATGCATTGTTGTTGTTCTGACAGCATCTGTTCTAGCTAATATTATGTATATATATATTGCTTTTGAAGAACAAATATACTATACGTGCATGAACTGAATATGCTTATTTTTATTTTAGCTGGTGCAAAAAAAATCTGATGCAATACCAATTTATGATTACTCTTTTTAGTCTGTTTTTTGAGTGGTATTTTATTATAATGGGCTGTCTAGTGCCTTGGCATTTAAGCTAAGATGAAACAACATCTCATCTCAAAACACGGCAACATCTCAAAGCTATTAGATTCAAAAATCAAATTTTACAGAGGATGTTCATATGAATTTGTGTTTAGCACGTGGCTCTGTCAGACTGCAGCACCCGGAATCGGAAAAGCAGTTGAGAATGTATGGATAAATAGATGTATAGCAGTCAGCTCTGTCAGGCTCTTTGTGAAGCCCCCCCCCAATTAAATGTCATAATACTTAATAATGATATGGAGTGCAGCTATACATGTGCACATTTGTGTATTAGGATGCACCAGAATGAGCAATTGACCCGCTGACATTTTCAGAAATGAAGTTGTCCTCTGGCAATGACAACAACTGTCCTGTTATTCTCTAGGTTTCCGAATTGTAGGTCATTGAGTGCACATACATAGTGCGTTAAATCAGTTATATGAAAGTGGCTGTCAAACATAACAGCACAACAAACTCATAATAACAATGTAGGTACTATAGCAAAAAAGAGTAGCACATTTAACCTATTGCGTTTCATAGTGGTATTTTCCATATAAAAAGAGCCTTGGCATTCTAATCCAAATCTGTTCGGACTTGTTTCAGTTTGTGAACCTTTGCTTTTGAATCAACACTAATAAAGTAAGCACGGTCAGCCTTGTTTATTTTCTTCAAGGTTCTGCATACTTGGATTGTCCCCACTTACTTGCCTCTCTTTAACTGAGACTAAACAGATTATAATGCTTTTAATCTGTCCTTGTCACAACCTTTAAATACCAAGAACCATTCACATTGCTCTTTTTCTGAACTTTCTCTTTTTAAAGTGGGATGCTAGAACTATACACTGTGTCATGTTAGATGTTGCATTTTTTAGGCCTCAGCATTACTTCCTTGGAATTCAATAGTCACAGATACATCTATATTTGACAAGCCTTTGTTACTGCATTCTCTATTGTAATGGTACACAGGCAAAAAAGAGAGCATTATCTCTGTATATCTGTATTCCCCATTGTATCTACATTCTTCCTTCCTGAATAAATTACTTTGTGTTTATGTTAATTGGTTGTATTTACTTTTAGGTTATGCTGTCTATCTGAACTACTTCCATATTTTAAGTCATCTACAAAGTATGTTGACCTCAAGCTTGTAATACATCACAGAATCTTTTTTGTGTGTTGTATACAGATACTTAAACAGGTGAAAATGTTCCAGTAAGTTATGACAAGATTTGCCTTTTTGACATCCCTGCTCCCTCTTCCTTAATATGTTGTTCTTTTCCAAGAATTCTTGCTACCTGAATCATAGCTTCCAAATGTTATTGTCATAGAAAAATGGCTGTGGTTTCTTGTAGCATTCATTCATCCATCCATTCTTTTTCTTTTGTATCTAACATTTTAAATACAACAGATAGTGGCTTATCAATAATATCACTTCTCCCATTTAAAAATTTCTGGAAAAAATGTAATGTGATTTGTTTTAAGATTAGATAAACCCTTTAATACCTCACATACATGCTCATATTAGACACAGGTGAAAAGAACCAATTTCCACAATCTACATTTTTGTATTCCTCAGACTTCAGGGGATACATATGGTTTTTGCACCGGTCTGCTGCTGCCACAGATGCTTTGACTGTTATGATGATAACTCAAAAACCATTTGAAGGATCTCTTTCAAACCATGTAGCGTCGTGTTATGGGTGCTGCATTGGAACTGATTCAATTTTGAGACAGATTGCCCCAAAACAGCAGCAGCGCCACGTAGTGATTAGAAAGAGAACAGTTTTAACACTTGATCCTGTTATGATGAAAACTCTATGTTTTTGATAGATCTAGCTTAAACTTTGTAAAGATATTGCATGGGTACCAAACTGGAAATTACTGAATTTTGAGACAGATCACCCCAAAATAGAAGCGATGGTGCTTAGTGGCAACAAGAGAAAGGGCGAAAGCAGGCGGCATTTGACCTGGTTAATGTGATAAGTCAAAAGTATTAGATGGATCTTATTGCTGTTTCACAAAAATGCTAAATGGTTGAAGATACCTGGATTCATTTTCAGACAAACTGCCCCAAATTGAAGCAGTAGTGCTGTGTGGCAGCAAAGGAAGGAAATGGCAGCTGTAGAAGACATGTGGTCTTCTGAATACAATAATTCCCAAAGTAGTATAAAGATCTTTTTCAAACTTTCCGGACATAAGATAGGGCTAAAAAAGTGATCAAATTTCTCCCCAAAATTGAAGCAGTGCCACACAGTGATGACGGTTTCAGATATTTGATCCTGTTATCGTGATAACTAAAAAAGTATTTGAAAGATTTTTTTCAACCTTTCGCTGACATGTTGGAAGGTTTTTCTGGACTTCACCAAATTTTGAGACAAATCACAGCAAAATTGAAGTAACACTGCATAGTGATATCAAAGAGAAGAGCAGCTCAGATTTATTATGGGAGACTTAATAGTGTCTTGTTTTTTGGAGAGGTGGGGATATTGTGCAAAGTAGGCTTGTAATAATATTTTCTCTGGACTGTAGTATTTTCATTTGGTGAAATTTATTTCAGTGTTGTTGGATAAATGGCTTTACCGTGTACTCACACCCAAGCTTCGTTCTCAACTTGCTATATATAAATGAATCAATCAATCAAACTTTATTGTCATTATACATTCAGTACAATGAAACAATGTTTTGCTACTCTCTGGTCATTAAAAAAGTACTAATAAAGACAAAAAAGTATGTGTTCGTCTGTGTGCATGTCTGAGTACAGTATGTCAGTTTGTGTGTGTGTGCGTGTGAGCAGGTATACCTATCCTTATGGGGACACAATGTCCCCATTAGGGGTGGAGCCGAACCCGAATACGGTATTCGGAAAGGCACAAATAATGTGTTTTTTACGAATACTTATTTCGAACAAATACTTAAAAAAATATTTGTATTCGGGAACAAGAAAAACTTTATATCAAAAAGCTGCGTTTCCTCTTGAGACCGCAGTGCATGCCCGGAAGAGTGAGTGAGTGAGTGAGTTCAGGAGTCGGGGGGGGAGTAAAAGAGGTGACTGACACAGGCTGCTCCACACAGTAACAGAGAAGGCTCGGCTCAGCGAAAAAAGACTTAACTGTATCACTATTTTTGTTGAATAGATTTTTGTACCTTAACTGGGTTCCGGAGGCAGTTTATAACTTTCGGGAAGCAGAGTTTGATCGGGAGATTATTCCATTACGCTGCATTATTGACGTCTGCAATCAGGTGCTCTCATGTTCGCTCTGTTTACGTAGCTCTGTTAGCTCGGTAATTTAGACAATAGGCTGTTGACAGAGTAACGTTAACGTTTGGTTAAAAAGGTTAAAACAATGCTTGTGTAGTTGTGTCGAATTGTATGCACTTGTAGGAGTTATATGGTACGTTTAAGTTACTCTGTCTACTGCATATCCATAATTATTATAATGGATATAATTAAAGAATACTTACACTATAGCGTAAATTAGAAGTGCAACGCAAAAAAACTGGATTTTTACGCCTATTTTGAATTTTACTCGAATACGAATACAAATACAAATACTTTTCCCCCCTCAACAAATACAAATACAGATACAAATACCGGCTGCTTTGCACACCCCTAGTCCCCATAATGTTATAAATATCCATTTTTTTCCATTATGGGGACCGGTTTCCTGGTCCCCATAAGGGAAAACTATTTTATAAAAATTGGAAAAAACTAAAAATGCAAAAACTCTTGTATTTTGCTTGGTTATTTATGGTTATAGTTAGGGCAGGGTGGGGGTTAAGGTTGTCATAGTTAGCATTTTTCCCATAGAAGTGAATGTGCGGGCCCCATAAGGATAGGTATACCCTACGTGTGTGTGTGCAGGTGTGTGTGTGTGTGTGTGGTCCAGGTACAGACGCTCCTCTACTTATGAACTTTCAACTTACAAACTTTTAGACATAAGAATAAAGAGGACTGTAAGTCCAAATTGTGTTCCTTGGGCTCCCATTTCCTGTCTGCAACATCAATTTTTTTTTCTTCATGCCAATTCCGCCTAGTATGTCTTCTGGCCACTCCCGCCGCGCGGCAGCGTAGTGCGTACTCTCAGCACCCTAGTCCTTTGTACTTTGCGTTCACCCTTAAAATGATGTTGAATAACGACTTCCGGACATTTCAAGTTACGAATGGCTGTTCGGAATGTATCTCGTTGGTTTTTTTTTTTTTTTTTTTACCTTGGGGACCAGTTTCCTGGAAATATATATTTTAAAAAAATGAATGCAATGAAAAAACTAAAAACTCTGGTATTTTGTTTGGTTACTTATGGTTATGGTTAGAGCTGGTTGGGGTTATGGTTGTCATAGTTAACATTAGCATTTTTCCCATAGAAATGAATGAGCGGCCCTCAAAAAGATATGATTACATGAGTGTGTGTGTGCGTGTGTGTGTGTGTGTATGTGTGAGCAAAAGGCACAAGTCAGTGGAGTCGTGCAATTCAGTCTTTTGGGAAATGTGAGGACTGGAGTTCGCAGCTGTACCATGTATTGCGCAGTCACCCAGAATGTTGTGACCAGTGCGGACCAATATGGGACACAATTTGTCTCATGGTTTCAGGCCCCACGATCACCACCTCCCAGCAAATTTTATTTTTGTGGACTCAGAGATGTGGGGGTTGCCTCTCGTGTATTAAAAATGAAAGTGGCAACATAATCAGTTTGATCAATGAAGCCGTGCATCTCCAGTTAGCGAAACAGAATCACACAGTGAGAATAATCCATGAGATTCTGAGAAGGCTGAATTAATGAGATTGAATTCTTAGGTTGACAAGAGCTGACATTTAGGTGACACGGTGAGAGTGAAAACTCTTAGGACAGACGTGCTTTCCCGCTATGATGATGTTCTGGCTTTTGTTGTGTCTGTATACGTTTCAGTGTAATGAAATTTACCACATGAAGTACTTCAAGGTGGCTGGATAAATGCATTTATTGTTCACTCGGACCCCAAGCTTCACTCTGAACTGTGTATATTTGAAACAGAGAGCTATTATTAATGTTTAACCATTCAAAAAGTGAGTTCAGCCATCAGACAAGATACAGTCACTTGTTTGCCAGTATTGATTGTGTAACTGTGGGCAAAAAAGCCAAGAGTTAAAATAGTGATAATTGTTCTTTTTGATTGTACCTAATCCAGTGTAAATAAGAATGTTTCTTTTTTGATATGTGTCATATTTTCAGAACATGCTATCTATCTATCTATCTATCTATCTATCTATCTATCTATCATCATGCATGGTACAATGAGAAAGGACAATATCAATGAGAGTAATGTGACTGTTTTTCTCACGACATCATTGTCGTTACATGAATCTAGTGCGATTTTTTTCTTAATCAATTCAGTTCCACATGGCATAATTAAGTTAACAATTAAATGCTCTTACTGGGATGCGAACCATCCCCTTTATGTAGACTTGCATGTAGAGATGTACATATGTGCTTTGATTAAATATTAATGCTGTGCTGCAGAATCTGTTCAGTATCCACTCGCATGTCTAAATGTCAGAGGCAAACTAATGAACTGAAGCTCCCTCAATGTTTCTGCAGTTGTTGAGTTGGTGCAGCCATGTTAGATGAGGGACTGTATTTATGTACAGCTGTATTAATGAGCCTATGTGAAGCTTCCTGGGTCAAAGGAGGGGAATCACTGATCCCCAGCATCATTTAAGTGTAGGATCAGTACTGTGCAGAAAGGTGGTGGAAGAAGCTCTGGTCTCTCTTATCAACGCCAAGGAATAGGCTAGTCTAGAGGTGGAGTGTTAAGAATAGGTTGAAATGCTGTTCAAAGGCTTTTTAAGATGGCATTGCTGTTTCACAAACAGCTGGAATAGATATATTAAGGTAACTGGTTTATCAACACCAGTTTTTTTCCTGGTGTGTCCATGGCTCAAATGCTAAACCAAAGCATTATCTGTCTCCTCCCCTTCCTATGAGGCCACAGAGCTCTGTCTCCATGCCAGCGGCTGGGGGGAGGAACCCCCTCCCTCTGTCTCAGTGGGAAATTTGGAGGGGTGACCTTGCCAGCAGATACACTAGCAAGACCTCATGCTGCTAAACCTTTCCTTTGACCTCTCATACACAGGGCTATTTTAGACCAGACTGCAAAGAGACCTTGCTGAGTTGTATGTGCACATGAGGAGTATGATTTTAATAATCCTCATTTAATAATACTATAAAATGCATTGGAATACTGTAATACAAAGCATTGTAGTAAGTATACAATATTATTAGAGTACAGTGCACATTGTTGGATTACATACCTGTTGTCACTATGAAACGTTTGAATGATTGAGGACACGGTTGTTCTCCCAACATTCAGCTGCACCAGCCTCTGCCATTGTAAGGCCATGATTTAGGACAGGAATTTCATAAGGAATATGCCTCTGTTCTTGGTTTCTTCTACCTTTTCCTCTGTTTTGCCTCCTTACCTTTCCACCAAGCAGCCTTACTCCTCTTCTTCTTACCGACTGTTGACCCTGTTCACTTCCACTGCCAATATATGCTTCCAACTGAAGGCTCATGAGATGCACCTCTGAGATATTTTAGAGAACTGGTTGATCATTGGTTGATCTAACACTTCAAACATTTCCCTCTATTGGTGAAAGTCAAGATTCAGCTGACAGCTATTCATCAGTTCAGGAGACATTTAAAAAAAAAAAAAAACTAACAGAGATGTATAGAGAATATGCTTGGCCAATTATGACAACTGCTTCAACCCTTTTGCATGTAATGACTACAATGAACTGTTGCCTGGATGTTTTGTTACACTATTCAACAGAGGAATCATCAGACGATTGTGCATAATCATTTGCATGACTGTGCCTAAGCATTTGCAATTTGACCAAAAGAATGACTTTGCATTTATGATGTGCACAAGTGACTTGATGATGTGGAAGTTGTACAAGGTGTTATGAGAATTTTATTTCTGATCTGAGAAATGTCCCAAAGCAACTGAAAAAAAACTGTGAAAAGACTGGAATCTGTAGTACATAAGCAAATGAAACCCATGCTCCTGCTTTAATTAAACATTTTATGGGGGGTTTATTCAACTTACTGTTATCTTGCAGTGCATTAACGGCAATTTGTTTCTATAGAGAGATTCACTTGCTGTTTTTGCAGCAGCTAGTTTTGTAGAATTCAGTGATTCTTGCCATTGTTCTCAAAATATTAATGTTCTTTCTTTCTCGCACACGTCTGTAGCTACACGTGTTCCACTCCTGTATTAGTATACAGTGCCTGTTTCTATGTAAATGTATTGGTTTTTCAACAGAGTTAGATAAAGCTTGTAAGGGATATAATCAGTTCCTGTAGGGAGGAGTAAAGAATTAACAGTGAAAGAAGAACAATAGTCAGCTCATAATTAGAAAATTGTAATAGATAGCAAATGTCAGATATGTAAAGAGAGATCTCAATGAAAAGAACAGTTCAAGACTGAATGAATAGAAATGCCTCATCGTCTTCATATGTGAGCTTCAGTTAGAGCTGTCCTGACTTGGGATGTCTCTGTTGGGAATGCATATTCTCCCCACCTACCAGATGGCCTCAGCATATGGGCTGTAGCCCTCAGACGTGATGGCGGGGGCCGAAGGTGAATGCAGTGGAGCTGGTAGCCACTCCCTCGCCCGTGATGCTGGGGGTGCCCAGTGGACTCGTGTGCCTCTGCTTCTGGCTGCCTTAGTCATGGCCCATGACGGCGACTGAACCGAGGGGATGCTGAGGGGATGCCAAACAAACCTGTTTACAAAGATAAGGCTTGAGGGTTCAGATTAGCTGCTGCGCCAACACCATTCAGATGCTAATATGCAAAATCTTCTGTAGGTTGATGAAAGGAAGAAAGAAAATAAAAATCAGACCTGGATCAGATTGTAGTAATCGAGCAAATTCCTTTATCTTATTTCAGCTCACTGAGTCAATTCTTCTAATTACATTAAAAATATATTTGTAACGGCCTCATAAGTAAGAACGTAAGAATAACCCAGCTATAACAAATAGGAAACAACATTTTTCTGATTTTTTATGTCTACAATTCTCCAAAACAAGTAACATTTTGCTGATTAACCTATCAGACATTTCTGTAGCCTTTTGTAGCTGTTTCATTTCATTTCTGTTTTTTGTTTTTGTTTAATGTGGGTTTTTTTCTTTTCTTTGTACTGTTTTTCAGTGTACTCTGTAACATCCTCTTTTAATGAGTCTATGCTATGTGGTGTTCTTTTGGGCTGGTGTTTAGCTAAGTAGGTTAGGCATCTCTATATGCACATGACTGGGTGAGTTACATCATATCATTTCATTGGGCCTGAGAAATTTTGCTATGAATTGATAGGGAGCAGGATCCATTAACCTTAACTGCTCCAGGGGCTCTGGATTCTGGCTCACCCTGTTCTCTGAATGCATGTTTTCCTTGGGTTTCCTCACTTTGGACAAAGCCATGTGCTAAATTGATCAATTTGGTCTGATATTCGTCACATTGGGTTCTATGTAAATTCAGGTCTTTGTGCTATTTTTCACTCAGAATGAAGATAGAATTATTTGAAACTCTTTGTCTGACTGTCTTGATTATATGTTCCCATTTTTCATTCATCTTTATATTACACTAACACTGTGGATTGCTTTATTTCGCCACTTTTCATGTGCTGCAATAATTATGAGGTTTGGTTTCCAAAACCTCCTAATTGCAACAATGTATGTTATTTTAACCAACAACACATTACCAGGGTGTAATACATACTGTGTCAGTTCATATGTTATTTGTGGGCTTCCTTTCAGCGGATGTGGGAATGAATAGTACCGCCTTCCCCTATTGAGTGGAATGCCCTGGATGTAATGGAGCTGTATATTGTCTTTTGGAGGGGAGATTACTATGAACGCATCAAGCCACGTGACCAAATTGCATGGATCCTTGTGCCGGACCAGAGCTTTATTTTCTTGCCTCTTTATATGGTTCTGAAAAATACTTGATCTGTTTAGGTTTAAATCTTATTCTTGATCCATTATGTAAAGACCCCTGTGCAGTTTTATATTTACTTTAAGACATTTAATATGTATAATTAGATATACAGTGGCTCCATGTATCATCCTGTTGCAGCGTACTGATCCATTCAGGTCTATCAACCCCCAAGTCAGTGTTCTGATTCCAGCAAACAGACTATATTCAACGTGTCATTATATGCTCATTTTTACATGTTATGTGTCACCTTTTCTCTGTTAAGTAAATTGGCCTCAGTACATTGCCCAGTAGTGTGTGTGTGTGTGTGTGTGTGTGTGTGTGTGTGTGTGTGAGTGTTTGCACAGTTCTGGTATTATTTATTTGTCCATTATCATACTTATTTCTTCTCATCAGTGGTTCATCCCAGTGTCACTGATAGCTATAGCCAAGATCCAGCAAAGTTAAGGCCAGTTCATTACCAGCCATTGAAATGTCATTTTGATGTGTGACTCAGCGATATGTTGAGTTTAAAGCGCTTTTCTATGGGAATTTAGCATTTGAGCAGGAATCTCCGCCTGTGGCTTCATTTGACTTAGTCGATGGAGAAAAATTCTCTTAATCCTAGCCTTTCCTAGTCATTTTTGGATTCTCCAGGTTTTTACATTTTTTGTTCATGACTGGATTTGGAGCTGTTTGGGATGCTCTTGGCTTCCAGTCAGCTCTCTCTAGTGTGCCTGAAAAGCACATGTTGATTTTACCCACTTTACATGATCAAAGCTGTGAGCAGGATTCTGTCATAATCCATAGTTTTGATATTTTTTTTTCTCTTTTTTTCTCACTTCAGTTTCTTAACATACGTCATTCTCAGTGCATTAATCCACTGGGGAAGAAACGCTGATTGTTATGAGCTATGAGCCGTCATTGTTTGTCTTACACCATCACTGTACCTTTTTAACCATGATGTTAAAGAAAAAAAAAAACAACCAAAAAACTGGAGGACCACGGGCCTTTTTAAAGCTGGTTGGGATTTTTGCATGGTAATGTGGTATGGAGTTAAAGTGCTTTGCAGTCATTATACAGAGGTTTAATTGTGACCATTTGTTCATACATCACATATAATTATCCAGGACAGATGTTTTGTAAAATTCTAGGCACACATTTATCAGTGGATCTAATTTCATGGGTAATATTTATATATGCTAACAGTACCTTACTGATGTTATAAGCATGAACAATACTATACTAGTATAACATCACTTGTAAGTATGTAAAAAATATTGATATTGCTGCTGATATATTTATTATAAAGAGAGAGATGTGGCTTTTGTAAATTGTGGGATGCTACAGTAAATACAGTAAATAAGTCATCCATGAATACAGCAAAATTATTAAACTTGTAATGGATTAACACATAAATAGGATGTTTAACTGGTTCAGGCCCATTAGAATTGGGGGCAATTTTTCTTTTTTTTGCCAGTTTTCATACACCAATCAGCCATAACATAAAAACCACCTGACTAATATTGTATAAGTTCCTCTTGTGCCTCCAAAACACCGCTGACCTGTCGAAGCATGGGCTTCACAAGACCTCTGAAGGTGTCCTGTGGTTTCTGGCACCAAAATGTTAGCAGCAGATCCTTTAAGTCCTGTAGGTTGCAAGGTGGGGCCTCAATAGATTGGATTTATTTGTCCAGCTTATCCCACAGATGCTTGATCAGATTGAGATCTGGAGAATTCGGGGCCAAGTCATCACCTTTTCAGCTATTTTTCATGTTCCTGAAACAATTCCTGAACAATTTTTGGAGTGTGGCAGTGTGCATTATCTTGCTGAAAAAGGCCAGTACCATTGAGGAATACTGTTGTCATGAAGGGGTGTACTTGGTCTGCAACAATGTTTAGGTAGTTTATATATAGCAAAGTAACATCTTCATGAATGACAGGACCCAATGTTTCCCAACAGAACATTACCCTCAGCATCACGCTGCCTCCGTTGGCTTGCCTTCTTCCCAAAGTGCATCCTAGTGCAATCTCTTCCCCATGTAAATGACATACCCAGCTACAGTATCTGTGTGAGGTAACAGAAAATGTGACTCATTATACCAGGCCACCTTCTTCCTTTGCTCCATGGTCCAGTTCTGATGCTCGCATGCCCATTGTGCTGCAGTAGCTGTCCTGTGGGATCAGACCAGACCCTGAGATAAAGGTGAGCCTTGGGCACCCATGACACTGTCACCAGTTTACACATTTGGCCTTCCTTGGACAAAATTTTACCACTGCATACTGGTAACACCACACAAGACCTGCTGTTTTGGAGAAATTTGACCTAGTCATCTTGCCATCACAATTTGGCCCTTGCCAATGTCACTCAGATCCTTAAGCTTGTTCATTTTTTCTGCTTCCAACACATCAACATCAAGAACTGACAGTTCACTTGCCTTGACAGGTGCCATTGTAATGAGATGATCAATGTTATTCACTTCACCGGGAACTGGTTTTAATGTTATGGCTGATCTGTGTAGTCTGAACTGTTATTTCTACTGAAATAGTCTCGACTATTTTATTATAAGATAATTTTCCTGTAGCCGTACCCACTGTCAGACCTCAATGAATTTCTTGTCTTTAATGTAATTAATGTCGCACCATTAATCTGTGGTATAATTGACTTTGTTCTGATTAGTACGTTTTGAAGTGTGAGTGACTGGCATGAAAAATGCGTCCCACAGTCTTTCTGTTGTGTGAAGTAGCCTCCACTTATCCAATTAGAAGCTGTAAGTGCATGCCACCATTGAACTTTTCAGTTAATGCATCTTTTGGCAGTCGTTTCAATGAGAGAAAGGTGGGGGCTGAAGGGAAACTTTTGTAGATGTTAAACTCTGCACCGCAGGTTACTAATACTAAAGATCTGTATAACATCTAGCAGACACAACAGCATCTCTATAAAATATCTTCAGATATGATTTTCTGCATACAGTTTACATAATTTACTTGTATGTCTTGTAACTTGGGATTTTCTACTGCACATATTTGTCAGCTACCTTTTTAAAAAATTTTGTTAGTTTGCACTCATTCATTATGAGACACGGCAATCAATAACATACCACTGTACCAGACGGATCAGCTATAGGAAATGGTTATAGAGCGAACAGAATGTGATCTTTATTAATAAAAATGCATGGCCCTCATGGCCTTTAGCAAAGGACACTGCTACCCTTCTAGCTTCATGGGCTTCTGGATTTGGTAACTGCCATCAGTAAAAGTTGTCCACTAAGCTGCTGTCAGAACAAAAGTTTGTAAAAGATGAGAAAAGTGAGATTACTGTTCTATGAAGTACAGCCCAAGAGCGTCTGCCTGTCTCTTACAGGGCCTCATTTTGAACCTGGCAGCCGTCGATGAGAATGCCTGAATCTGAGATGATGTCTGGCAGCCCTTTGGCTTTGACATCACTCAGCAAGCAAGGGGTCAGGTAACAGAGGGACAGCTCAGCCTGTGTACATTTCACCTTGAAATAGTGGCCAGAAAAGCATTCAAACCATATCAGAGTTTTTTTTTATAAATGTAAATTTTATTTTCAGATTGAATTGTTCAGTTATAAGCTGAAGACTTTCCTAGGTCAATACAAGTGATTTTACAGAATTTTAAGCAATAACACCTGCAGAAAAACTGGTTCCATTCATTGGTATAATAGTGTAAGAATGTCAAGACCACAATCCGGACCATGTGGTATGGCAGCAAGATAGAAGTGTATTCACACTGTTTTCATTGGTATGGATTAGTTACTGAAAGGATGGGTTGGTAGAAATGGAAATACTAAGTTAAGAAGCTTGGGTCATTGAAATAAATTAATTTGATATTGATGTTTGAACTGAATAAAGTCTAGGGAAGATTTAAGTCTTCCCTAAATTTCAAAAAGGTTTCATGTTCATACAGGCAAAAAAAAAAGCAAACCTACATACTTTATATACATCAATGAGCCAAAACATTATGACCACCCCAACATGAAATGAATAATGTCGACTGTCTCATAAAACAAGGTCTGGGATATATTACATGATAACCGGTACTAACATGAAAATCTACACCTAAAATCTACAATGTGCAGCGACGGAGGGCGGCAGAGGGTGAATAGGCAGGCTGTAGCTATCATCTTGAATACGGTCATCTGCTGTAAATATATTTCATGGATCTTTTTGCATACTTCCCAGGAACATCGTATAGGTCAGCGATTGCGTGTGCAAAATTGAGTCTAAAAAGCCACAAAATGCTAAATATAGCTCACAAAATCACTAAAATGTGGCAGAAACTGGAGTCTCAGAAGGACAGTCAAGGCATCCATACACATACTGTATAAAGTCACTAAATAAATTGTTAGTGAATTTAGAAATCAAATGCATAAGCTACAAGATACATTACTATATAAAAGGTAACTAAATGAGGACAAAGTGTAGTTTATGTCCATTAAAGTACAGAAGAATTAATTTAGAATGGGAGTCATATTACGCATTATTGCATAGATTTGAACTAATAAATTTACTACCATTAATTTTTGTACTTAACTCCTGCTTCTGTGTTTGCAGGCACATTTTTTTAGCCAAAAACACACGAGAAACCCCCCCAGGGCTCAAACCCCCCCAGGGCTCTGTACATACCATTGGTTTATCTGTTACAGTTCTCATGGAAAATGTTGGTAATAGTGCAAAAGAGAAATAAACAGAATATAAATTTTGAGACATGTAAAAATTATAAATATTACATAAATGTCATTTTTAGATAAGGACATTAAGATGTACACAAAGAAATACAATTAACCATCTCATTGGTTTGGAAGGATTGTGCAAATTAGCATGTAAATGGAAAGTACAATAAATGAGTAGGGGTAGTTTCAAAGTTATGTGTTGCAATTATTGCTTAGAGTAGTGTTTCCCAACCCAGTCCTCGTGGAACCCCGACCTGTCCACGTTTTTGCTTCCTCTCAGCTCCCAGCACCTGTAACAGGTATTCAGTGTTCCTGATTGGCTGGGAGCTGGGAGGGTTGAGGGTTCCCCAAGGACCGGGTTGGGAAACACTGGCTTAGAGCATTTGGGTAAAAACACATTTACTGGATTTCACATTTCTTGATCAGCCATCCAGTAATTCTAGAAATTGTAAAGGTTGCAGAATGTGGGGGTAGTAAGGATTAGATGGATGGAGGGGGTGACGGGGCTGTCTGGGGAATTCCATACAGATGTAAGTCAATGGACTCGTGTTTATTGCTGTTGTTCTGTCAGCACCCTTTCTATTTTACAAGGCAGAGGATAATAGGCTGCCTATGTGCAGTCTAATGCAATAATTACATCCATATTTTCATCCATATTCCATCCGTAGGATTTTTTTGTCATGTTTTTATTCATAGTGATAAAACATTTTTTGGTTGATAATTGTGGATGCTAGACCATTGTTACATCATTAGCATATTTCTGTTTTCAGAGGCATTTTCCAGTGACCTTTACTTTTGCTTTTGTTTTATAAGCTTAATGGTTTGAGATTGAACATTTGAAATTTCAATATTACATGGGGGATTACTTTGTGCTTTCTAAACGACATTTTCATAGATCTGCTTTTAAATGGAAATAGAGTTCTGAACTAGAGCCTGGAGGAAGCTTGAAAATTTATAGATACAGAAGAAAGTGAAGCTAACACTCACTGGTATGTCCCAGATTCGGCCCTGAGGAGGAAAAGTAAAGTTTGTTGTGTATTTCTACAATGAAGGAGCCTTAAAACATGCTGAACACCAAAAGTGCAGGGCTGTGATCAATAATCTGACTCTATTGTTTGATTCTGACTATAGAAAGAGTTAATGGTAAAAGCACACATCACTGGCTATCGATCATACAATAAGGGATTGTCCCTTTCGAAATCGCTTTCGTTCGTTTGGGAAAATAGTACAGAAAAAAAAACTTTGCACCATACCTGTCAAGTTTTGGATTTGAAAATAAGGGAAATTTTCCGGCACCCACCGCGAGCCACCCCACCACCCAAACCAAGCTCCAGTATCCCTTACATTTTAAGACAGGTGTACAAGAAATCTAAAATAACCACTTGTCATTTACATTTTATTTTCATTACACATTTTCTTTAATTTCTCATGTTCACTCATGTGGCTCTCTGGCATTCACTAATGACTTATTATACTCATTTGTTGCAGACTTTTTTATCCTTGTCGAAGTCGTCACAGAAGGTGAAAGTAACGCTGTTTTTGGCACACAACATTGCCATTTTAACCTCTGCATTTATGACCTGGTTAATGTTGTAAATGACCTGCAGACTACTGCAGGTGGCAGTTCTCGCGAGGCTACTGACAGTTCAGTTTGGAGAGGCAGGGGATTTTTTTTTTAATTATATTATATTAAGGGGGATTTACGGGAAAATACTAATACTGGAGGACGGCGGGAAAGAGGGGTAAAATACGGTAGTTTCCCGGCCAAAACGGGAGACTTGACAGCTATGCTTAGCACCCAGAGTAAGTTCTTGGCTCTGGCAGTATAACATTTTATGATAAATATGTCATAGTGTGAACTGGTTTTGTTACTTCAGGCTTCACAATAAAATACTTAACTCATTTGAAAGTCAAGGGGTTCTTGCAGTTATGTTACTGTACCTTTGTTACCAGTGTCACAGCACAGATGATTTTTCTAGGTCTGGCCTAGTTGACTTTCATCATAATAATCCCCAGATCTGGCCTCTCTGTAGCTCAGTGCTCTCTCAGGTTTGCTCCACACCTCTGTCTCTCCTCACTTCTCCATGCACTGACAGGTGTTTAATCATTACCTGTGATCAATGGAATGGCTTTCAGCACTTTTCCAGCCTAGATTAGTCCAAAGCCTTTCGATACAGTCCTTTAATTCTTTTAGACTTCTTCTGTGTGCAGGGTCTCTTTCATTTTTTAATATGTACTGCTTCTTTCTGGATTTCTGTTCTGTCGTGGCCCGTCTTTTTTCTGCTCTCTATCAAGACCAGTGGAAATGTTACTGATAGAGTCTAACTTCTGGAATTATGATTTTAATGGCTTCTCTTCACCTTCCTCAGCTACGCCAAGGTTGTGACAGAGGACATCTCCCAGTCACTGAATTGGGGTGGTTGTCTTTATTGTCATTTCTCTAAGAAGTGGTTTGGAAATCATCACTCAATTTGTAGATTTCTCCCTTGTTCCAGTTTCCCCTGTTTCACTGATGAAAATGTTATTAGGCCCTGGAGCAACACAAAAGCAGCCCATTAAAATGAAGTTGCAGACAAAAAAAACTCCACTCTGAGGTTTTAGGACGTATATATATCTATATATATATAAGCAATGTGTTTTATTATTATGGTCTGTCCCAGTTGTCAGTTTCATTATATGGAATTATTTTAATTATGGCCATTGTCTTCAAGTTATTCTCAAAGGCCCTCAGCTTTGTCTTTTGTTTACTGCTAAGGATCAGAAATGGTCTTATTTTTCGTTTTTGCATAGCATCAGGAGCCAGTTTTGTTTATTTGTTTACCTGTATTTCTTGCCATTGCCATTTGTATCTCTGATTCGATAAAGATTTCATACTGCTAAATAAAGGGGCTTTATGATTAATAATAGTAATAATAATAATTAATAATGCGTTTCGTTTAAAGGCACCTCAAGATACTAAAGGTCACCTCACAATGAATAGAAAACAACAATACAGTAACCATCCACCCATCCATTTTCTACCACACATCTGGGTCTGGGTCACAGGGACAGCAGTCTGAGCAGGAATGCCCAGACCTCCATCTCCTAAGCCACCTCCTCGAGCTCCTCTGGGGGGATTCCAAAGTGTGCCCAGAGCAGCTGAGGTATATTACCTCTCCAGTTTGTCCTGGGCCTGCCCTGGGGTCTCCTCCCAGTTGGACATGCCCAAAGCGACTACCCAGGGAGCCAACCAGGAGGCATCTCAGACAAATGCCTGAATGACCTGATGTCTTTCTATGCAGGGGAGCAGTGGCTCTACTTTGAGTCCCTCCCAAATGTCCAAGCTACTCATCCTATGTCTAAGGCCCAGACACTCTGTGAAGGAAGCTCATGTCTGCCAGTTGTATCCACAATCTCATTCTTTCAATCACTACCCAAAGCTTGTGACCATACATGAGGGTATCTATGCAAATCTACCAGGAAGTCAATACCATTGCTTTCCAGCTCCACTCTATTTTCACCACTGCAGATTGGTACAATGCCCACATAATTACTGACGCTGTACCAGTCCTGCTCCATTCTTCCCTACGTACTGGCACTGAACCAGGGGGCTATGAGTATACCCATACCTGCCCAGCACCTCCCGCCCAGGGAACCTTTAGAGTGGAATAGAATCCAGCCGCTCAGCAGGAGTTTAGTCCCAGAACTGGTGCTGTACATATTGGTGAGCCTGAGTCTATCTGGACAGTATCCCTCTGCCTCCTGCACTAGCACAAGCTCCTTTCCCATCAGAGACGTTACACTACATATCCCAAAAGCCAGTTCTGCTAGCTGATGATTGGTCCACCAACATCCCTGCCTTCAACAGCTACCCAGTTCTGTAATAAGGCACAACAGCCTTATTAAAAACATGTCAGAAAAGAAGATGTGTATGATATGAGAACAAGATCTTGTCCCCAAATGATGTTAATTTTTTGCTGTATGGAAATATTTTGGCTTCCAAAGAGATGGTATTGAGCAAAAGCAAGTGATTGGTCGGCACTGCTTAGTGTCTGCTGGCACAACTCGCAGAAACACCAGCAACTCATTTGACCAACTGTACTGGTGGATAATAAATTCTGTTTGGCTATAGTTTATTTTGGGTACATTTCATTTCCTTTTTCTTGTTATAAAAATATCACAATATTTCTTGCAAAAATTTTCCAATATCGTGCAACCCAGACAGATAGATACTTAACATTGTTCACTCCTGTTCTTTGTCCATTGTATCATAAGGCATTACAACTGGAAACCCGATACAAATTCTTTTTGGCACAACACAGTAATTGGTAATAAAATTATGGTAAACATCTACATATTTCAGAGGGTACCACATAGGACAAGTTATATGCAGTGTCACAGTAGTATATGTGTGCATGAGCAAAATCCATTATGTTAGTGACATTATGAAGTGCAGTGACCTTCATCGCATATGCAAACCACTGCCTCAGCTAAACCTGTTAAAAAAATGATCTTGTGAATTTGTACACCATGGAAGTAATGTGCATAGGTGATAAACTGCTCACTGCAGAACTACTGGCCAGCAAAGTAGCTAGACAATGGAAAGACATTTGATGACAAGTCCACCAGCTAAATGAACAGAAAACATTAATATTTTTATTTAAGCTGCATTCTTTCATTCTTATATTAGTATGCAGTCAATGGATATATTGAACACAGAAACCTCTTGTTGCCTAAGGGTAATCTGCTCCACAAATTAACAAAAATGAATTAATTCTCCATTAATTTCCATATTATAATTTTTAATTGGTTTATTTTTTGCACCTAAAAATCATCTTAACAATGCACAAAATAGTATGCAGCCCTAAAGGGACGGGGTTGAAAAATATACGCCAGGGAATACATATGGTTTTGGGACCAGTCCGGATGCCTTAGCTAAGGAGGGTCGATCACGTGGCTTGAGATCCTTAGTATTTGTGCACTTAGCTCAAGCTTCTGGCTTTGCGTTCATGTTTTATTTATACAAGAACACAAATAACCCAAATGTTAAATTTAATTAAATTAAAACTTTATTTCAAGGCCTCAAAACAGCAAACTGAGGTTATAAAATAATTAAATCTAAATTTTTGGGATTTTGTGAGCTCAGTTTAGTGTTTTTTTGGGAATGTTAAACTAATTTGAGCTCACAATTTCATGCATCTTGGCCATGGAAAGAAAAAAATCTGTTCATGGCCACTCAAGGGCTACCGTTATTGTATCTGTTATAGTTCTTACTTTTATGTCATGGAAAATGTGGGTCATAGTGCATATTTTTACAATATATCTGCTAAGGTTGAAACAGACCAAATACTTTTTTTCACAAATGTCGTCTGTTTTCACCTTTCCCTTTGCAGCCACTATGTGGCGCTGCTTCAATTTTGGGGTGATCTGTCTCAAAATATAATTAGTTCCATACAAGTTTGAAAAAGATCCATCAAATAGATTTTGAGTTATTGTTTTAACAGTCAAGTGTCAAAGCATTTTTGGTTCAATTTTGGGGTGATCTATCTAAAAATTTAATCTAGTTCATGAGCCATAAAGCACCTCTTCATCCCAAGAATACAGTTATTAGTTGATTTATAAGCCCAGTTCCCTTTAGCATAACTACCCTGTTCTCTAGGTTGACTGATTGTTCTATCACATCCACTATAAAAGAAAGAACTGAAAGAATGGCACCAAAACCATTTTTTTCAGACTAAATACAAGTGCTGATGCTCACTTTGTAGTATTTACAGTATGAATGTCGATACCAATTAAGGCTGTTCAATGCCTAAAACAATAACATGAAAAAACTCCCACCACAGCACCAGGTGGGGCACTACCACCTATTGTGGCATCCATGGAGTTGGGGGTTAAGGGCCTTGCTCAAGGATCCACAAATGTGCTAAGGTCAGGCTTGAACCAGTAACCTTCTGATTACAGGTACAGAGGCTTAGCCTACTGAGTCACATACTGCCCACCAATAATGACTTTATTTTGCTTGTTAATGATACTGCTGAAATGTCATTACATGATTTCATTGTAACAATAGTAATATTACATTGTAATTGTCTGTTATAGTGGAGTATTTTCATTTGGTGGAAATTGTTGTAGCCCCCCCCCCCCCCCCACAAACAAAAAAGCTTGACTAAATTTACTGTGGGGAAATTTAGCAGTAGTCCAATTCAGTGGTGACACATGAATGAACAGGCTTTGATCTGGTGATTCTATTTGCATTAACAGGGACCTATTATGCTTTTCTGGTTTTTCCATTTCCTTTTGTGTGTTGTACAGCTTTATGTGCATATAAACAGTCTGCAAAGTCTTAAGGCCCAAAGTACCTGCCAAATGGAGTAACTCTCAACATAGAAGCCACTCTTCTCTAATCCGTCTGAAACACCTTGATGGAATTGCAGTCCTTACTTCTGTGACATTGTCAGGTTATGTCACAACACAATCTTTATTGGCCGCCTACCTGCTAGGATCTGTCTACAGACTACTAGACAGGTGCAGAACATGTACAGAAAGCTGACCAATTAGAGTGTATTAGGTTCATTGGTGGGGCTTAAAGCTCTAACAGAGCATTTCAGACAGAATTATACAATTATGATGCAGGGATATCAGTACAAACAATCATGCTCAGAAGGGAATTGGGAGAAACACTTGCACTTAACTACACAAAATGTATAGCAAGCAGTCTGGAGAAAGTGGGGCAGAATAACTTTCGGTTATTGGACGTAAATCTGCAGTTAACCGCACATAGCAGACTGGGAAATCTGGCTGTATAGATTAACTCATCCAGAGAAGTGCAGCAGTCAGTCAGTACGTTTACATGCACACTAAGAAAATTGAATTACTGCATTAGTCTGACTAATGTACATGTAACAATTAGTCTGATTGAAATTGTACTAAATCGAATTTCTCAAAGTCGGACCAAGATATCCAGATTAGGCGATTGGGAGTCGATTTACTCCTGCAAGTATACGTTCAATCAGACTGAAACTGGCCTAGCTGATCGACACATGCTCCACAGTCCCCCCGCCCCGCGCTTTGACCTGGAAGTAACAGAAGAAGCATGGAACATTAGAGGTCACATTGTTGGTGAACTCCGGCACCATACAGCACTATCGTCTGCCTTTGGATAACACCATAGCCCACAAGGAATAGTGTGCATCTCACGGGTACTTCAAGAACGTACCAAAAGTACGGTACTTCAAGGTGTTGGTTTTCCACTGGCGTTAAAAGTGGTACCAGCACCGAATGACATCACAATGCAATCCGGGGTATTTTGTACTGAATTTGAAAAATGGCTGTAGTAGGAATGGACAAACGTCGATATTAATACCAACATCACACATTATTCGCATCCAAGTGTTACATCGTTAATCAGCCGTAGTTGAGCAGTAGTTGAGCCATAACTGTAGTTCAACTTAGCTGTGCATGTAAATGTACTGAGTAATTGGAATGAGGTGCAGCTGGTAGTACTCTAGTATTAGCGACTAGGCAAGAGGGCATGCCTGTGGAGAGTGTTCGGGGCTATCCTCACAGTGCCCCCACCTCCACGGGTAATCCAGGAGCCTGCAACCGACACTTTGGAGAGCTACCTTGGGGGGCGTGGTGTCAGGGCAGTCCGAGTGCACTCGGTGGAATTCCGCCATTAGAACTGGGTGGAGGATATCAGCAGCAGGGACTCAGCACTGTTCCTCCAGGCCGTTGCCCTCATAATCGATAAGGTATTACAAATGACTCCTGCAACAACTGGAGGGCAAGGACCACTCCAAGAGTGCATGGACCGCGTATGCCCGGGCACTGTCAATCTCAGACGGAGGGAGAGGCACGGGCTTGTCAGTCGGGGAAGCGGGGGACTGTACTCGACCAGCTTTATCCACTAGACATGAGATTCTGGTTCAATGCAATACAGTCCTGGCAAGTCGAGGTGAAGGCCACCATGTTGATCCGCCGTAGGATCTTAAGTGGTCCAATGAACTGCAGTGACAGACTCTTGGAAGGGAGACGGAGCTGGATATGCAGCTGAGTACAGCTGTCAGTAATTGGAATGACATGCAGCTATTAGTACTTCAGTGACTGTGACTGGGCAAGGGGGGCGTGTCTACAGAGAGCCCTCAGGATCCATCCTCACAGCAGCTCCATATTTGTCTTTAAATTCCCCTTTGCAAATGCTGTACATCAATTACGAACACAGCTCACTACAATTCATCATTTGGCATAACATCTGTAGGGATCTAAGGGAAAGGCATGTCTCCCAGACATCCTGGCAGAAGGACACACAGAGGGAGACCGGACACCAAGCACTGTAGGTAAAAATAGAAACAGGAGTGACAAATAACTTAGAGGAAGATGGAACTGGTGTGCACAAGACACCTGAATTCTGTAATCATGAATGACTGACTAACTCATTGCAGTGTTTTTGCATATGGCCTGCCCATTTAAGGGTCATTTTCTCAGAAATATGAATGTGCTATATGTCGTTATATGAGTTGTTACACTTGTAATTTAAAGAACTGCATTGCTTTACAGAATTAAATGTGACCATTTTAAAGGATTAATGGGCTGCTTTATTTTGCACAGGTGGTGTACATTGAAAATGAATTCGGGTAAATTATCTCTTTTTGTTGTATCTGTAAGTAATAATTGAATACATCATAAATTTATACCCTAGACAGGGAAAACATGTGGTTTTGTCATTGGTCCACTGCCACAGACACTTGCTCATTAAGGCAATAGCTCAAAAAATATTTGACGGATCTTTTTCAGGCTTTGCAGAGGCATTGTATGGGTGACAAAATTTCAAGCTTCCCAGTCACAATTTATGGGTCAATGATTCTCAAACTGAGGCATGAGATGATTTTCTGAATATTCTAAAATAAAATGTATACATGTATTTCTTTACAAGCCCCTCTACTCAGAATATTTTATCAGTAGCAGTCCAGCAGCCAGTTGGTGAAATGTATTTGTTGGGAACTTGCCAAATTTTATCGTAGGGGATGTTCATCATGCCACCTTTGTTCTAGGTAGTGGTGGCCCATGAAACAATGAGAACAGGCCCAAATGTTGTGTACCTGATTACACGGAGACAATTCACACAAAATGCAGCTGTTAATAAAGGTTTTTTGGAGAGGTACAGTAGGGAGAGTCTATACAAAGGTTCTTCAAATTTGGACCTCGATTCCAAATCCAGGCCTTGTTTTCAGTTCTCCCAGGTAGTTAGTTTAATAATTACTGATTCTTATTGGTCAGAGGCTGCACACCTTACTGACAGGTAAAGGAAGGCAAGAAACCAGCAGTGCTCAAACCTCGAGGACCGCGATTTGAATAACCCTGGTCTATACCGTAGGCATGGGCTCTTTTACAGTAATATTTTCAGTATCCTACTGTTTTTGTTCAGTGAAATTTTTTTCAGGCAAGCATTCCCAAGCTCGGCGAGATCTATAGTGGTGAACTAAGCTGCCGGAATAGCAGTGTTTTTGAAAATACTATCTAAATAGCACATACCATGGTAGGACAGGATGATATAAAAAAAGATATTCTCTGAGCAGCACTACAATGTTGGAACACATGTTGTTTCTAAAAGGAACAGAGATCTGCGGGTCTGGATTGTGCTCAGTCTTCCCACCATGAGAACATTATCTCACTGTTCTCCATCTCTTTACTGCTCCATTTGGAGTCAGCAGCATCTGTGCTTCTCACTGCCAGTCACAGTGTCACCATGGGACACGCTTGGCTACATATGCTATCAGGGCATTGCGTCATGGGCTTTCTCTGCATCCTTCCTTTGAAATGCTGTCAGCTCCTGAATGCCAGTCCTTTATCAAGAGCCAGCATTCAGCCATTTATTCAGAGTCCCTCGCTTATAATTAAACCACAGTGGATGTTTAATTTGCCTTCTTTTTGTTAAAAATGGAGATGACTCTTAATATTGACATCAGCCAACCCTTTCCAATCATCCTATAAACCATAAAAATGAAAACACTGATGCAATATGTAATATTCTGAAGTAAAGCTTTATATAAATATTTGAATATTTTATTTTTCCAGGTTTATTCTGTAAATAAGATTGTGAATATTTCTCTGGTGAATTAAGCATGTGCACTACTTTTTGTGTCTATTTGGCTATATAACAACAAAAAAAAAATTCTCAGACATCTCTCATTAATCTGTCATGTAATTTTGTGTCACCACCTCATCACAAAAAGGATGCCACAGTCACAATAGCCGTTCCATGGGGATGTTTATTGGCTATTTTCTCAAATTCAAGGTCCTCATATAGGGTTGGCCCCACCCACCAAAACATACCATCGCTACACATAATAAAGTAAAACACACAGATTAAAGACCTACATTTGTCCAATAAAAATACAGTCACCTCGCAAATAATGATAAGATATTATTATATTGTAATATCATACCATAACATTAATACTGTATATATTGTGTGTTTGTCGCATAACTGCAAACTGGTGAGAATATGCATATATATCAGGTTAACCCTACTGTGTTAGCTCAATGGGACAGTTATGGTAAGAGAGATCAGCAGAAGTATTAGTGAACTATGATGCTGCTGCAGACCATGACGACCCCTGCATCACATTTGCAAAAGCAGCATGGGGTATTTTAAAAGTTAATTAGGGTTTGACATCCAAAATTTAGTGAGTGCAGATTTCCTTTTTTCAGTAATGGATGTTGCTTGTTGAACTGCCAAGACTAACATCTGAGTCTGCACAACATTTTAGCTCCTGCTGCTGTTGTCCCTTTGGTCTACTGTGCTTCTCCATCAGTGTTATGGATTGAAGCACCAGCTGGTTACACAGACCTGTCCATAGCCCTGGCCATCCTCTGTAGTGCCCATAGTCCATTGGTTAAAGCACATTCTACTGAACATGTCCATCTCATTTAGTTATTTGGTCATTTATTCTATCCTTAATTTATACTTTGAATGGTGTAAGAATTAATGAACATGGATATTGCTCTGTTAAAATATGTGAACATCTTTGTTGTCTTCTCTGGCCACATACCCATTCTGTATGTGTGTGTGGGGGGGGGGGGGAGTTGTATATATGTATATATTGTGGGGACCAAATGTTCCCATATTGTTATTTTATATCGTGGGGACATTTTCTCGATCCCCATTCAGGGTGAAAATTTGTGAACAAAAAACTAAAAATGCCAAAAGATTTATACAATGGGTGGGTCAAATGCCATTTGAAGTATGTTGTAAAATCTTTTACGAATGTTGTAAAATCTTTTACAATTTTTGGTCTGCAACTGCAAAAATATTTCACATATCTTTTCATACTTTTAATTTCAAATCAAATCACTTTTATTGTCACATCACTAGAACGAGTGAACTAGTGAGTGAAAGCCTTGGCTCGTGAAATAAAGCAAAACTGTATGTAAAACAACTGTATAACAGTGTAAATAAAGACTATACAGATAAAAAAACTACAACGATATACATCTTTACATATGTACAAATGAAACATTACAATACACATATAATACAGTATACATACAGTATGCCATGGGGCAGACAGACAGACTGTAGGTGTAATACAGTGCAGTTTAGTGAACATAAGAACATAAGAAATTTACAAATGAGAGGAGGTAATTCGGCCCAGCAAGCTCAGAATGTTGTCTAGCTCTGATTTAAAGTAACCCAGGGTTTTTGCTTTCACTACACTAGCAGAAAGACTATTCTATACTCTAACTACACACTGTGTAAAGAAGCAGTTTAAAATATTCTCCCGTTAATTTCCACCTATGGCCACAAGTTCTAGTTGAACTGATATTGAAGTAACTATTTCGCTGAACAGCATCGAGACCTGTTAGAATCTTATATACCTGGATCATGTCCCCCCTTAGTCTCCTTTGCTCGAGGCTGAACAAATTCAGCTCAGCTAACCTCTCCTCATAAGACATTCCTCTAAGACCAGAAATAATTCTTGTAGCCCTACGTTACACCCTTTCTAAGACGGTGATTTGCTGTTGGCCTCTCCTGATTGTGTCTTAAGTTAAGGTGACCAAACCTGCACACAATATTCTAGGTGGGGTCTTACCAAGGAATTGTTTAATCTTAGCATCATGCCCCTTGACTTAAACTCCACACACCTAGAGATGTAACCCAACATCCTATTGGCTTTTTTAATTGCTTCCCTACACTGACGAGAGTAGGACATGGATGCATCAACATACACACCAAGGTCTTTCTCATGATCAGCTACCTTTATTTCAGTGGAACCCATAAAATATCTGTACTTTAATCCCTGCATGGATTACCTTTCATTTATCTACATTAAATTTAATCTGTCAGGTATCTGCCCAGTCACTAATTAAATCAAGATCCTGCTGTAGCCTCTGTGCTGCTAGTTCAGTATCTACTACACCATCCACCTTGGTGTCATCGGCAAATTTAACTAGTTTGCTGTGTATATTAGCGTCAATATTATTAATGTAAATTAGAAACAATAGTGGTCCTAAAATTGAACCCTGCAGTACCCCACTATGAATGCAGGCCCACTGTAACATTGTTACTCTAATAACTACCCGCTGCTTCCTGTCTGTTAACCAATTTTCAATCCAAGCTGCTACAGTTACTAAAATCCCTGCAGCTTTGAGCTTAAGCAGGAGCCATTTGTGGGGGACAACATCAAAGGCCTTCTGGAAATCTAAGCAGATCACATCGTAATCCTTTTTGTGATCAATTTCTCTTATAGCTTCCTTCAAAGAACTCAAGTAGTCTAGTTAAACAGGATCTACCTCTTCTAAATCCATGTTGGATGCTCCTCAGAATGTTATTTGAATCCAGGTAATCTAACATTTTCACTGAGATTATACCGTCCATTACTTTTTCGGTTATGCAAGTTAAACTAATTGGCCTATAGTTTGATGGATTACTTCTATCCCCTTTTTTGAATATTGGTGTTATATTAGCATGATTTCAATCAGGAGGTACAGTAAAATGCCAGCAAATAATATTCTTAATTTCAGAAGTAAACCACTTTGGTTGCCATTGCCTATATTTCTTATGTTTAATTTTGCTGGAATCAGGTATTAAGTCCTCTTGCGCTTGTAATAATGTGCTTTTTAAAAATGTCCATGCCTTTTCAACAGTTTTGTTAACTCCATCCAGTTTACAGTTTCTAGTTTCAGTCTCATACCATTAAAATTTGCCTTCCTAACATTCTATATTTTTGTTTTGGACTTTGCTCTTTGGACATTAAAATTAACCTAAGATTTAACCATGTTATGATCATTACTGTCAAGTGCTTCTAAAACCTCGAATTTTCCAGTCCTATCCTGGTTATTATAGAGGACAAGATTGAGAATGGCTTCTCCCCTGGTATGGGGCTTTAACAAACTGAGTAGAAATGCAATCTTGTACCAATTCCATCATCTCAAGTTCATCTGCGACTTCTATACATTTTTCCTGTAGAACAGCCCTCCTACCCTTGCCTATGTCGTTGGTGCCAACATACACCATGGCCACTGGATCCACACCAGCTGGGGCCAAAAGCCTGTGCACACAATCCAGAAGGCAAGACACCGTACAGGACCCTCTATCACATGTGCACACATAACTGTCTACACCTATAATAATTGAATCCTTCCACTACCACAACCTTCCTCTTCCTGAGGCTCCTTAGTGCCCAAGGGCCTATCTGCCTCCCCAGTCTCTTCTGACTCTAAAGCTGGAAGCATCTGAAAGCGGTTTGACACAGTCAGTTCAGGTGATGCCGCCTCTGTAAAGCGTCTATGACCTATGGTTACCCAGCTTTCTCGACCTCTATGTTCTCAATCTCTCCCCTCCCCGCTTGTGGCATACACACTATCTCCCTAAAAGTCATGGTCAAGTTTTGAGAATGACACAAGTATTGGTTTTCACAAAGTTTGCTGCTTCAGTGCTTGTAGATCTTTTTGTCACATGTTTCTATGGTATGATGAAGTATAATTACAAGCATTTCATTAGTGTCAAAGGCTTTTATTAACAATTACATTAAGTTTATGCAAAGAGTCAATATTTGCAGTGTTGGCCCTTCTTTTTCCAAGACCTTTGCAATTCACCCTGGCATGCTGTCAATCAACTTCTGGGCCAAATCCTGACTGATGGCAGCTTATTCTTGCATAATCAATGCTTTGAGTTCGTCAGAATTTTTTGGTTTGTTGCTAAACTGCTTGCTAAACTGCCGGACATGACAACGGTAAAAAAAAAAAAAATCGGGTTTTTGTTTGTCCACCTGCCTCTTGAGGATTGACCACAAGTTCTCAATGGAATTAAGGTCTCTGGAGTTTCCTGGCCTCGGACCCAAAATGTCAATGTTTTGTTCCCCAAGCCACATAGTTATCACTTTTGCCTTATGACACGGTGCTCCATCATACTGGAGAAGCATTGTTGGTCACCAAACTGTTCCTGGATGGTTGGGAGAAGTTGCTTTCGGAGGTTGTTTTGGTACCATTCTTTATTCGTGGCTGTGCTCTTAGGCAAAATTGTGAGTGAGCTGAGAAGCAACCCCACACATGAATGGTCTCAGGATGCTGTACTGTTGGCATGACATAGGACTGATGGTAGCGCTCACCTTTTCTTCTCCAGATAATCTTTTTTCTGGATGCCCCAAACAATTGAAAAGGGGATTCATTCAAGAAAATGAAAATGACTTTACGCCAGTCCTCAGCAGTTCAATCCCTGTACCTTTTGCAGAATATCAGTCTATCCTTGCAGGTAACCATGGTTAACAGAGGAAGAACAATGATTTCAAGCACCACCCTCCTTTTAAAGCACCCAGTTTACTATTCTAACTCTATCAGCCTGACAGAGTGACATCTCCAGCCTTGTCCTCATCAACACTCTCTCCTGTGTTAACGAAAGAATCACTGAAATTATGTCAGCTGGTCCTTTTGTGGAAGGGCTGAAATGCAGTGGAAATGTATTTTTGGGATTAAGTTCATTTTCAGGACAAAGAGAGACTTTGCAATTAATTGCAATTCATCTGATCACTCTTCATAACATTCTGGAGTATATGCAAATTGACATCAATAAATGTGAGGCAGCAGACTTTGTGAAAATTAATATATGTGTTACTCTCATAACCTTTGGCCATGGCTATATTAACTCTTCTATCTCTTCTTATCTCTTCTAACTCCGTGTTGTGTCGGATGACAGCCAGTTGCTCCTCAAGGTCACGAACCTTGACCATGAGTGAGTCCACTGGACACAAGCATCCAGAAAAGCAAAAGCTCAGGAGCAACTGTCCTTTTCCGGGCGCCAGTTAACATACTGTTAGATAATATTGCTCCATGGGTGTTTGTTACATGAACAGAAACGCTGCTCACGTGACACCCGCAGCTGAAACTCACTATAACACGTCGGCTGTTTATTAACAAAGACAGACAAGCAATCACGCAGAGCAAGTGTTTACAAAAAAAAAAAACAACAGCTAAACTGCTAAACTGTACTAGCACACAAACACACAAATATACTCCCAAACAAGTGCTGTAACATGCACACAACAGTGTACAGCGCCTGTACACCACTCTCTATCAGTGCCGCAATCCCAGCAGCCTCTGCCTGCAGCAGTCTGGGTGCACCGAACTAGAGGCATTCACTAGTGCAGTGGAGGTGGTGACCTGTAATTAATCTGTGCACTGGCGTTGTATGGGTATCAAATTAGAAATGATAAAATTTTGATATTAATTGAAGCCTCACACCTAAATTAAAGCAGCGTGACCTAGTGATAGCAATAGTGAAGAGAATGGCCTCAGACACTTGTTCTTGTCAGCATGATAATTCAAAAATGATTTTTTTTTTGGATCTTTCCCAATCTTTGCATGCACATTATATGGGTGAAGGTCTGGACCTCTTCAGTCTGTTCAGTGATTCAGAGACAGAAAAGGGAATGGTGATTGCAATGAGACACTTGACCCTGTGAATATGATAACTCTTTTTGATTATATTACTCTGTTTGTTTGATAATTGATGAATCGTACAGTATTACCACTTCCCATACACATTATATGAATGAAAATCTGTACCTGATACACCTGAGACAAATCGTCCCCAAACTCGAAGCAGCAGCACTAGATGGCAATAGACGATGGAACAAGGGCTAGAGAAGCCATCTTTTGCACACTGCCTGGACACTTTAGAGTTCCTGTCTTGCCCTGGAACCATCACAGCCGGTAACCAACCATCACATCAAACCAAGTGTGGTTGCAATCTCCTGGTCCCTCAGGGTTATCCATGAGTATCCTGGTCTAGGCAGAGAACCTGCATGTCAGTGCCTGGGTTTCCTGTGCTAGCATCCTCCACTAGTGTGGTGGGCAGAGAGACACGGGGGACAAGGGCTCAGGTGAATACACCTTGAAGGGTGAAATTTATTAATGAAAAATTAATGAACAATATACAAAAGCGTCAGTCTGGAGTCGGCTGTCCCCCCAAGGCAGTTCTTCAGTGTTCACATATGCAGAGAGCCCATGCATAGCTGGCTTTCCCTTTCTTCCACTTACTGGCTCCCTAGTGCATGCCTAAGGCTGCACTATGGAAGACAGTCCTGCCCCCTGCTTGGGGCAGTAAGCAGCCATCAGCCACCTCCTGGTGGCCCTTGTTTTCCTTGATCATGTGGGAACCGCATTTACTTGCAGGCCTGTATCTTGCTGATCACTCCCCGCAGGTGCATGGCGGCCTCCCTGTAAATCATTACATCACACATTCTGTGACAAAATGGTGTGTTATAGGATATATGCATCTACGAGGGAGATCCAAGACCAAACAGGAGCAAACAGCTAATTGATCAGTATTAAAAAGATAACACTGATTCATTAAATCACACCCAGCTCCACAGTCCATCTTCTCCTCATAGGGGAGTCTGCATATGTATAATGCTATTCTAGATTTCAATAGAGGAGATTTCTGTATTCCAGACATAACATTCCGTAAAACAGGAGTTCTGCTGCTTTTTATGCTTGTTGTGTTAATTAAGTACAACACAATAAGCCGGATTTATTGAGCGAATTAATCATGGAAGACAGAGTAGCATAAGAATAGAAGTCCTTTTTGTAATCTACGTGAGGGGTTCCCAACTCTTCCATGTCCACGAACCTCTATACTGTACATCATGCAACAATTTCAAAGACTATTAAAACCAGCAGCAGGGGTTTGGGAGATTGTGGCGGCAGTACAGGATGGTCGGTGACTGTACCCTCAGAATTCCAAAGTCCAGTAGACCAAGGGTTGGGAACCCCCATTCTAAATACTGTATATAAATAGCAATTGCTAGTGAGCTACTGTTATGAGGCAAATCTAAGGGCTCCTATATTTACTCAGTTCTAGTATGCACACTTGCAGCTGTGTGTCATACCTTTTGCCACTTTTTAGGAAGCATTTATGCAGCAAGCTATAAGTAACAAATGAATGGGCCGGCCTTTCTCAATCATTCGCAGAAAGAACTTTTTCTGACCTTAGCGCTCCCTTCCACTGAGCCTACATGTACATGTATACTGTTACCAATACACAGTTTTGAGGCGCCAAGCTGCCTACAAAGGGGAGTGATAGCATCTCGTCACATAACCTGACCACCTGGCCTAATCCCGGGAGAGATGGTTTTGGAGGAGTTTGACCAGAGAGTTAAGGAAAAGCGGCCAGTGAGTGCTGAAGCATATGAGGGAACTCCTTTAGGACGTCTGGAAAAGCATCCCAGGAGGCCATCTCATGAAAACTGGCTAACAGGAGAGAGTAGAGTCAGCCAGTCCCTGGAGCAATTGGGGTTAGGGGCCTTGCTCAAGGGCCCAATGGGGGCACAATCCACAGGGCTGCCCCCCCCCCCAACAAATACATTTTTTTTTTGTTTTCGTTTCTTTTCTTTGCTTAGTGCTCAGTTCCACATATGTCATTTTATACCTTGATGTTTTTATAATGATTATAAAATGTAGACAATAGTACAAATAAACCTTTCTATGGGTGGGTGTGCCCAAACTTTTGACTGGAAAATACATGCGGCTAGCATCTAACCAGGTGCAAATAAAAACAGTGTCCATGCGAGGTTATACTTTGTGTGTGGAGGAGGGTGGGGTGGAGAATCAATGCTGTAAGGTGCTATTGAGAATATTGATAGTTGTGGGGAAAAAGCTGTTCTGCAGCTTAACCCCTGAATTCCACAACAGAATTGGATGAAACTTTGTGTGGCTATTTGTCTGATATAGAAGAACGTTCTCTGGAATGGGAGATATATGTTGCCTTATTGCAAAGATTTGAGCAAATAAATTTCCTCCCATAAAACCCATCGCACACACAGGCAAACTATGCATGGATGATGTAGTAACACTTGATCAAATTGTGTAAATGACTCATAATCAGTTTGGCTCTCCTCTCTTATTTTGACCCTTTTCACCTTACAGCAGCACACCCATTACATTGTAAGGAGAAACATTTGCATTCTTAACTAAACCATTTACATTCTTATTCTAACCAGAAAAATTAGTATTTTTTCACAATGCAAACCTTCCTCGTTTTAACAAGATAATTCCATATCTCGTTATAACGAGAAGCTGTGCAAATGTGATTTTGTCGTGGCGGCAGCATTATGCTGGCGTAGTGATTAATCCAGCACTTTGAGAATTGTCCCTTCTAGAAATGCCCAACTGGTTCACATTAGCAAGATTAATAGGCTGTTTTTTAACAATCTGACTGGAGAGGAGCTGGGAAATGCAGGAGTAAATAAGCCCTGAATGGGACATATTAGTCAACAGTGGGATGTACAGTAGAGACTTCTGTGCAGTTTCTCTTTTGAATTAGTTTGCAAATTTGTTTGTTACTTCTCAGTCACTGTTTCCTGTTATGCTATCCAATGCATTTGAGTCTCCACTACATTGCAAAGTCCATGTCCTGTTTCCTCACATCAGAACACATCCACAAGTTAAATATATGAACACATATTCATTTGTCGCAGAATGGGACAAATGATGCCAAAATTAATCAGGGATCATAAACTTAAAAAAAGATCACAGACATACCTTGGTAATAATGACTGTTTAAGTAGGCCTGTTACAGTATTTTCACTTGTCCCTGTGACGTAACTATATCTATTGTGCTGTGTGGTTGTCGAGGGGAACATATGCAGCTTCCTGTACAGTAGCTTCCACAGAAGTCCGAAATGTTCATTCTTGAACATTAAAAGATGGAAATTACATTAAATACTTTAAGTTAGCTATTGCTCAGGGAGGGATCAAGAATGTACCAATAAGGGTGAAATTTGAAGTTAATTTTGGTCTTTTTTTTATTTTGACAGTGTATTTGTAATGTTTACATTTTTAGCTAACATGGTGGAATGTGGTAGTGTGAGACAAAATAATACAGAAAACACCACAAAATTACTCATTACTAATACTTACTGATTCATCATACTCATTTGCACTTTGAATGGCGTACGTAGTTATACATGAGCATGGATGGCATTCTAAGATATGCCAATACCTTTGTCATCTTCCTGTCCCCATACATTGACCATGTATGGTTGAACGGGGGCATCTTTGCGTACGTCATTTCGTCTTTTGAGCGTACGTACACTTTTAGTATGAGTTCTACGAAAAGTTTTATAATTGAGACCAGAAATGGAAGATATGGCTGATGCTGTAGTTGAAAATAATGAGACACTAGGGTTGTCAAAAATCGATTCTCAGATAGTAATCGATATAAAAAATAAGTATCTGAGTAGATACCCATTATTGTTAACTTGGCCATCACACACCTTAACATTCACCATTTATCTATAAGCAGTTAGCCAGCAAATACATTAGCCGTATGTTATCATTAAGGTAGCGGATAGGTGCAATGGCTAATAATAAAATAATAGTTAATGTGGGAACAATGCAAAAGCGTAAAACATAAATATGTCCTGTAAAATGTGGTAAACGCCCAGTCATACTTGAAAAAAAATACCACTGATATAACTTTGAAAAATACCGTGATATAAATTTTTTCTCATACTGCCCAGCTCTATGTCCTACACAGTGGTCCTTCAGGACAGGAAACTGCCTTCTCGACTTTTTGTGCTTTTTGTTCTCAACCTGTGACAATGTCTGGACTAACACGAGATATTGTGACATGAAGAATTTACCAAGAAGTCTCAGCAAACATGAAAGATCGGATTCAGAATTAAAAGCTTTTAAATATGTGTTCTTGAAATCCTTTTTTTTTTGTACATCACTCTATACTTTAATTTGCAATGAATGAGTATGAATTGTGCAATTGCAAATTTAGAACATGTGGAGGATGCAGAGAAGATGCGCTCTCTCCGCTCTCTCTCGCCGCTATAAACATAATGTTAGCCAAATATGTACCTTACCTACGTGTGTGTAAAGAATGCTGATAAGATATGAAACATAACCAGCAGTCATTGTGCATGCTGCCAATTGAATAGTGAATAAGCTACTCTTTTGGGTTCATATCTCCCTCACCAGCCATGAACCTCACCACGCGTTACTGGGTTAGGGCTGGGTAGGAGTTAAGGTTCTCCATGTTGGAATTAGGGTTTTTCCTGTAGAAATGAATGGACGGTTCCCACCATATGTGTGAAATCATACTATGTATTTACCATTACTAAAACAATGGACTGAATAATCACTTGCCTTTAAGCCACCTTAAACAAGTTTCTGCCATTCTACCTACAAACATACTGTATGTGACTGTTTTTTCATAATTCTATGCTTATGGTTATCTGTTGCTGTTGATGAATATGGCATTGCTCTTCAAAATTCTCATAATTGAGGCCCCCATGCCTTGATTGTCACACTGTAAAGTTTTCTCATTCACACATCAAGTAAAGATTTTAAAGATTTCTTATTCACACGTCAATTGTTACACCATTTTTTAAAATACAAACTTGATTAGGTGTATTGATTCTGGTAAAGCATTTTTCCATTTATAGTTTGGTCTTAAATTTGGCTTGGAGTGGTGTTAATAAAGTTTTTAAAAGTCATAAATTTCACATCGGGATTTCTGCTATATGACAACTGTTAAATGTTAGAATGTTAAGGGATACTTACGTGCTGCTTATAAATGTTCTGTGAATGCATTATGAAGGTGCACTGAATGTTCTACTAATGCATTATACTGTAAAGGCATTATATAATGTAAAGCATTACCATTATTTTAAACCCTGGTCAGGAGTCCTACAAATAGAAAATAGCATTTTCTCATTTAGATAAATGCGAGAGAACTGCTCTCATGAGAATTAAAATAATCTACTTTAACTCATCATGTTAACACACACCAGGGCAGAAGGGCATGGATGTCCATTGAGGTCCTCAATGACATCAATAGAAGTGTCTCCAAAAAGGTTTTGTGGTCCTGTGGTGAATTTATCTCTGGAGATTTGCAGATTAAGGATCTTGGTGACAAGTCAGTAGCAGTATTTCATAGTATGGATGCAGACCTCAGATTGATGCAGCATGACCACAACCACACGGTCTGCTCTAATAGGCCTTGTGGTTATTTGTTTCCATATTCCACAGTTGATGGTATATACTTTTTCACTTGTGTTCAGTCTCAAGTAGCTGCTTGCTTTAATTAGTTTCAGATGACTTGGGGGAAAAAAAAACAATTTAAACAGTTTGTTCAGTGGCAGCTGAGCTTATATTTTCTTAGACCGAGTTTATCATTTGAATAGGGCTCCCCTTAATCATATGCCAACATTTTTACTTATTTTTAGAAAGTTTTTTTCCAGTTCTTTTTATCTGCTTCACAGCTCTTTTGTTTATACCCTCTATCTCCCAGGAAATAAATAAAATGTCAGACAGAAACAACCTAGAGAAATTAATTGTCATAGTTTGAAATGACAGTCTACCGCTCTGTCAGAAATCTTTATCTGGCACTGTATGCTCAGTGTCAGAAATGCACAGAGAGATGGGATTAATATCACAACAGAATTTGACATTGAAGAGACAGCTGCCAGAAAGTTGTTTTTATTGTGGTCAGTCCCCTCTCAGTAATATATTTATGGATATACACTGTACATTCAGTACACTGTCACCTTTGGAGGGGTCCCTTTCCCGTTCTTATTTATTAACATTAAAAAGAAACAGCACACGCAAGACAATGTATAAGAAGCTTCTGATTTCTTTGTTGCATGCAGACATTCTGCAGTCAGGTAAAATATGTGCACAGAAATAAATGGCATATGGTAAAGTTGAAGAGCACCCGTTAATTTTAAACTTGGGGATGCACTCTAAGAAGAGTCCTCCCATCACTACAAAATGAAAGGAAAAATGCATCTAGTCTTTTCTAGATTGCTTTTTATGGATGCTGTAACCTTTTATTCTCAATGTCCAGCCACTTCTCTTAATGCATGTGGAATTGGGTGTGATATGAAATATATTATATGGCTCACTTTCAAGCTACATTAACAGCGGAAAATGTATGAAAGGTCATTAATTATCTTCAGTTAAATCATATTTCATCATGTTTGTACGGCCTTGATTTGTACTGCACATGCACGCATGCTTGTGTTCTGTTCCCCTGATGCTCCTCTGAGGAACAAACACGGCTTCTGACTCAGGGGAGTATTCTTCATGAAAGGAGGCAGTGTGGTCTGCGGAGGTTTGCTCCATATGTTACACGGTCCAGGAGCTTGTCAAACAGCATCCTGCCATCACTGGTCCTTCAGTAGTCCTTCAGACGTTCAATAGCCCAGTAAATTAGGGCTGAGTCATCCAGGTAGAGCAGGATTAACAAGCTGTCAAAATCATGCAGCCTATTTATTTGCGCACAATTTGGACATATTTGGCTTTAAAAAAGACAAGTGAATTACAGCCACTGTATTCATTATGGTACTTTTGTGTTATTGGCAGTAATAGCAGGCTACTTTGATGGCTTGAAAATTTCTCTTGGTGCAATAGCTCAGACTTGTGGTGAAAATTAAAGTGCTTTATAATTGAGCAACAGTTTCACTGTTAGTGTTGTATTTCTTAACATTTTCTTTTGGATTTTTCACAAATTTTGTTCTTGTTTTATATGATTTATTGGTTTTGAAGTCTCCTTGAATATCCGTGTCATTATTCTACATATCCTGTGCATCACCATGGCAGCTGTGTCCCCATTTGATCACACTCCAAACCTTTTTGTACAGGAAGTTCACTAGTGACATGCAGCAGAATTGATTTTTTTAATCATACTTAAAGTATTTTTAATTTATTGTATAAATGTGTTCTGGAAATGTGTGAGTGACAGATAATACGGTTGGGACATGAGTCATCAGTATTTGTAAAGTAAGAAGAAGAGTTAGATGCATACTCCCCTCTCAGCATCTTTGCAATAATTTTCTAAGTATTAAAGTACGGAGAGAAATGTAGCAATAATGTTTGATTTATAGAAAAAAATGTGTACAATGTGTGTAACTGTATAACTTTGGAACAAAATAATTCTTGCTGTTTTATTTTTGCATTTTGAAATACTACACCTGAAATATTTTAAAGAGAAAATTCCGCACCGTTGTGATACTCAACAGTATCACCAGTACTGCTTTCTGTTGTTTAAGAGGCCCCTATATCTTACAGTAACTCAGTGCAAATGGTAAAACGGGACTGATTGTTGCATCTGCTTCTTTCCCCAGATATTGATGAGTGCTCCACACAGATGCACTACTGCCATGCCAACACTGTGTGTGTGAACCTCCCTGGCACCTATCGCTGTGACTGCCTGCCTGGCTTCATTAAGGTCGACGACTACTCCTGCACAGGTAGGAGAGCGAGCGCGTATGACAGAATGTGAATAATATGATTTCTTATGTTATAACAGTCAATACCTGTACAGTATATAGCAATACCTCTGTTCTTGTGTGCAAATTGCAGAGCAGTGCTATGCAATGTGCAGTAAAATTAACCATTTACCTATACTACAAATGTTACATTTTGTTTGTTTGTATTGGTATAAGATTATCATATTAAATTAATCAGGGAAGAGACTAATCTGGGAAGAGAATAGCAAAATTAATTCTGACTGCTAATGATTCTCTTTGGGAATGATATAAAACTGTAAAGCTTGGATGCATTCCAGAGAAAATTAAATAGTTAAAAATATAATTACTTGTGAAACTATGAAAGTTGTTTAGTGTAGAAGAGGGATTTGCAACTTTTTTAACTCTTGTGTGAGCACACAAGTAGCTATGAATCAAAGACTAGGGGGGCTTTAATATTTAATCATGCTATAATAATCTGATAATAATGCTGGTATTTTGGCAATTTAAGAAATGTTCCTATGAATCTTCTGCAACTGGATATTTTATTGATGAAGTTTCAGGAAGATTTGACACCCTTGATTTTAGATATGCAAGATTAGTTTTATCTATGCTAATGTCCCCACAAATCCTACAATCCAGCCAACAGAGAAAGAGGATGCCAGTTGTCTTGCATGGATTAGACCTAACAAAGCACTGGTACCTAATGGATTAATAACAATAATACTTCATTGATCCCAGTGGGGAAAATCTCTTTTCAGCTACTACATCTTGCTCTCTAAGACATACATAGGTGAGAGCAAGCTTGGCAGCAAAGGGCAGCCATCTGCAGTGGTGCCTGTGCAGCCAGAGGCTAAGGACTTTGCTCAAGGGCCCACAGACATTGGACTATTCTGTCACAGCTGGGTTCAAACTAGCTACCTTTTGATCATGGAAGAGAGGATTAGCCGTCTGAGCCACATGCTTACGTAGCCATGTCTTAAAGCTGTGCTCTGACTCTCTGAAGGGGACTTTAACCAGATTATTTCACTTTTATTGAACACTCATATGGTCCTTAATGGAGGGAAAGTGTCAATTATTAGACCTTCGCCAAAGCAAGCAGGGTCTATAGAATGTAATGATTTTCATCCAATGGCCTTATCTTCTATACTGGTCAAATGCATGTAGTGGGTCAGACATTTCACATCACTCCTCTTTATGTATCTAAAAACCGTTACTTAAACCCAAAAGTATTGGTCCAACTTGGATGTAATTTGGTACACGTGCAGACCAGCGATGGGTATGTAAATGATTCAGTTTGCAAGGTGCTGGCACGTCTAGTCACCAGGCACAGAGGATGCCTCGTAGACGCATTAGACAGCATTACCAGCACCTAACGGAGTTTGAAAGGGGTTGCATTATGGGATTTCATGAGGCCGGGTGGTCGTATTGTGGAATTGCCCGGCATATAGATGTCACAGTCGCCTGATGGGCGACACAACCAATGGGCATGTGAGGGCACCCACATATGTCATGAAGATTCCGGTCGCCTCAGACAGATAATACCAAGGGAGGATCGTCGTACTGTGCACCAAGCATTACAGAACCCCGTGACATCTGCACCTGCCATGCAGATACAGGTATTGGACTCTCTACAACATCCTGTGTCATCTCGCACCATGTCTCGACGACTGGCATCAGCCGGACTATGGGTTCACCATCCCATGCATAGGCTGCCGTTAAAACCAGCGCAGACATGGCTGTGTTTGGAGTGGTGCTGTAACTGGGAGGTATGGGCTGATGACGAGTGACATAGTACCATGTTCAGCAATGAACCTCGGTTCTGCAATACCATGGATGACCGTCGTGTGCATGTATGGTGGCCCCAAGGGGAGAGGACCAATCCTGCCAATGTTGTGGAGAGACACACCAGCGTTACTCCCGGCATCATGGTGTGGGAGCCATAGGGTATGACATCATGGTGTGGGGAGCCGTAGGGTATGACATCATGGTGTGGGAGCCATAGGGTATGACATCATGGTGTGGGGAGCCATAGGGTATGACATCATGGTGTGGGGAGCCATAGGGTACGACTTCAGGTCATCTCTGGTAGTGATTCGGGGGACCCTGACAGCACAGCGCTACATCAGTGACATCCTGCGTCCGCACGTCTTATCCCTCTTGAGACAGCACCCTGGTACAGTCTTTCAAGAAGACAATGGCCGTCCACACATGGCACATGTGTCTATGGACAACTGAGGTCCTCCAATGGCCAGCCAGGTCCTCCGATCTTTCCCCAATTTAACATGTGTGGGATGAACTTGGATGTCAACTCAGCCCCAGTGCCAATCTGCAGGATCTCGAGGACCACTTACAAAAGCTGTGGGCCGACTTTCCGCAGGAGAGGATACAACGGCTGGACGACTCCCTTCATACCATAACACTGCATGTATCCAGGCCCTGGGGGGGAGGGGGTGCCACACCCTACTGACATGATACCAGCAGTGTGCCCATACTGCCAACTCTGTTTTCCGTTTGATCTGATATTATAATAATTATGATACAGTCACATGACCTTCCACCACGTGTAGATTGCTTTCATTTCCACCACTCCGTCTGGGTGCTTAACTTTTTTTTGTCACTGAGTGTATATGTGAACTGTTGATAACTAGATTGATCTTTTAGCATTTTTCACTACCTTTTTGATACTTTTTGCAAGTGTAAGACTACAAAGTAATTGTTTTATTTATCTTATTATGTTTCTCAAAATACATGTCGTAAAACAGCTTAAAATAATATGGATTGTATTTGCTAAAAATATTTTACATAAAATATTAGCTTTTGCACTAAAAACACATCTATATTTCAAGTGATGCAATTTACATACGTGTTCTTATTTCATTTGAAAACGGAAGATGCGAAGTTGTGATGCAAAATTAAAAAATAAAAGCAGAGCGGGGCTGAGTTTCCCTAAAGCATATTTCCTCTTTTTGTTAGTGACTTACACATTTGGAACCATGCAACTGAACGGTTCCAGCTATCTAAGTTGCTAACAGAAGCTTTTGGTAAATGGGCCTCAGTTCTGCAATAAAATTTGAATATATTTTGCAAATTATTATATGATGCAAAGTAGTTGGGAGCGAGTGTTTGTGTTGCTTGGCAACAGTCAACAGATGGCCGGTGGGAACTTATAAAAGCTACTTGATGAACTGTTGTATAAAAGTCCTGCGGCCTTGTGGCTACAACCGCAGCACAGTTGTGATATATTGTAGTACAACTGCACTCCTTCTCATATGTTATTCCTTAAATATACACCAAGCAACTCCTATATTACAACTGTCTATGAACATCTAAGAAATACAAACCAGCAATCGCAGTTTCCTACATGTTTAACATCTACAGATTCATCTTAACGTTTGCATGTTATGCTTCAGTTAATTTATTTATGAAAAATCTTGGTAGTGATCTACAATGAGAGAGAAAATTACACAAATCTTTTTACATAATATTAGTGTCCTTATTTGGACTGGTAAATTAAAAAAATTCTGTCCAGCGTTCAGATGCAAAGTACTCTGATTTCAAATAGTATTTCTACAGTTTATTTATATACAGGCTCACGCCTGAATAAAGGCGCCGGTCTGACAAATGCTTGTTCAAGAATTTTAAGTTCAAAAATAATTTCATGTGGATTTAAAAAGCATGTAATTAAATACTTAATTCATTTTTCTATTATAGAAATAGTTTTCTATAAACTTATACATTTAAAATAGTATATGTAGTACTTTTTTTTGCACTGAGGCATCATCCATTTTTATTGCTTTCTTAACAAAGACTGTGTGTAGTCCCTGTCTCAGTACATCTTCAAGATACAAAGCCTGCAGACTGTGATGCGTCAGTCTTTCAAGAGGCTCTTGTCTCCCGAGCAGCTTAATCAGTAGCGTGTAAACAACCTGTTTAGCAGCTTGTGATGAACTTGGCCAAGGCTTTGCTCACCCATTGTTTTTCATCAGCACTATACCGCAGCATTCCGTCATATCACAGAATTCCGAAGCGGAACACGACAAGCGCATGCTTGACAACACACCCATTTGGTGCCGTTACAGGTGAAATAAATGAATATCATTACCTGGGAGTCATTTGGAATCTGAAACTGAAATATTCTGCTTCTAAAATTCCACTTCTACTTCAGTTCTTTAGCAGCAGAATTGCATTGAGTACCTAATACTACTTTTTTCATATTTCACTCTTATGCTCATTTATACATCTACTATTGCCACTGTCTCTGTTTCTCCTGTTTTTATTTTATTGTTGATTGGTGACACATAACTATCACAATTCCCCACTCTCAATCTGCGTTTTAGCAGCACTCAAAATATATTTCACTAGCTGGCAGAACCTTTAATATAAACAAAAAAAGTGACCAAATACAATTGCTTCTGGTTCTCTCAAAGATTGTACATCACCTTCTTTTCAGAAACAATTTGATTATAACGTTCAGTATAACTATGGAGTATTATGACTTTTTAAACGTTATTCCATTGTGAGGGTTGGGTGTCTAAATTTAGCCTGAATGGTGGATAGCCTGGGGGTTTTGATTGGCTGGAATTGTCCTCTTGGGTTTAATTGACCTTCCTGTAGTGGGTTTCATACTTGAAAGAGAACTTGGTAATTATCAGCAGCTGTTTAGATCTTAGTTATTAACTCTATGGAGGGCACCAGGGGCCCCTTGCATGGGGGGGCATTTCTTCCCTCTTTGGAATAATTACCTTATAACTTCAGATATAAAAGTCACAGACACATGCCTGATACCTAAAATCAAAGTTGACCCCTTTACAATTGATTGTAGGAAGTTCAATAACGAAATGAATAACCTGTGTATAATTTATGGACATGCGAATATAACAAAAACAGCTGGAAAAATACAAAAACCTGTCTTTGTGTCTTGGATTTTTGTAAATATTTCAAAAACTACATGATGGAATAGGTCCAATTTTAAAAATCTGGTTCCCAAACTTGTTTTCTACATGTGTGCCCAATTTCATATCATTTGATGCAGCCCAACAGGTTTTACGGAGGAAAGAGCAAATGGTGCAACTGGGAGCCTTTCCTATCCAAAACCTAACCTAAACTAATCTGAAACTTATCCAAAATGGCAATAGTGTAACTAGCAGTGTTTTGGGATAGCGTCTTTCTTTCTAAATGCATTACCACTTATGGGTCATAAGAAACATTTTGTTTCTAACCCTAACCCTGCATAACTGTGCCCAAACAAAGCCCGACAAGTGCCCTGCATAACTGTGCCCAAACAAAGCCCGACAAGTGCCCCGCATAACTTTGCCCAAACAAAGCCGACAAGTGCCCCGCATAACTTTGCCCAAACAAAGCCGACAAGTACCGTACATAATGTTGCCCAAACAAAGCCGACAAGTACTGTACATAACTTTGCTCAAACAAGGCCGACAAGTGCCCCGCATAACTTTGCCCAAACAAAGCCCCGCGTAACTTTGCCCAAGTGAAAGCCAAAAGCGCTGCATTACTTTGCACACTTCAAAGCTTGACAAAGGCGATGCGGAACTTTTCCCAATGTACCACAATACAAGTGTTACCAAAGCAAATGTTAATTGTAATTTACTGAATCACGGAATTATAAAAATCTATAGAATAAAAGAATAAACTGTAAATAAATGTACTTATGTCGAGCGTTGCATCCTCTCCGCGCAAAAAAGCGTCCTCCTCCATCGAATAAATGGATAAAAGCGACACTTTCTTCCCCCGAACCACTCTTCAAAATCATCTTCTGTGCTTTCTCAACAGTGAAAGTCATCCGAGCCATTTTTCTTCAGTCAAAAAAGTTGTTGTCCGAAAATAACTGGGTAAACTCACGGAGACTACGTGCGCAATGCGTAATCGAGACACTCCCACAAATACTGCACCTGCAGATAATAAGTTGCGCATTCATGTCCCCAGCGCGAAAAACAATGCCCAATCAGCACATCCCATACCATTTTGCAAACCTTAGACACACCTCTATTGGATGAAGCAAATGACACTGTAATTTGATGTTCATGTAAAAAGTTTATTATGGTGAAACATAACCATGGGCAAAGGTTCAGTGCGTAAAAAATAATGTGCTAGCAGGGAAGCAGAGCATATATCTGAAAAAATACTTGACAATGAAGGATTACAGTGATTGATTTATGTACATAAGAGATCAAGCTTTCAAACGAGGGTAACTTTGTCATTTTATTCATTGGTTTTCTTCTAAAACTCCGAAGATAAAAAACATTGCACGAATGTACAGAATGCCGACTGACATTTTTCCGCGATGAGTGAGCAAGCTATTTGAGAGCATTACAGTCATATTTATGGAAAAATGCGTGTTTTGTCTTAATACTGTGACGGTTTATGAAGTATTGGCCGTGAAAGAAATAGTTTGAAGTGCTTAGTTTTCATTTTATTAACACTTATATTTTACTTCCCGACACTCGACCCGTTTAAAGATGGCTACCATGGTCATTTTATTTTTACTTGTTACAAAAAAACCATGGCACAAAAATTGCGCAACTTTCTACAGATATTATCTGAAAGGTTTTTTGTAGTGTAACAAGCCGTTTTTGGTTGATTTGATACATTTGTTTCTTTTATTGAACGTCATTTTTTTTTGTTATTGAAAATTTGGACGTATGCGTCCGAACCACTAGGCGGCGACAATGAAAGAGTTAAAGGCTGAGCCAGTGCTGAGCTGGTTATCTTCTCTGTTTCTTTGCATATATGATGATGTATTTGTCGTCATTTTCTTGGAGTTTGGCTTTGCTTCACTTGCTGCTGCCTCCAGGGTTAATTCTCTGCTTGCAATTTCATAATGCTAAAATTAGATATATAGTACTGTGCAAAAGTCTTAGGCAGTCAAAGAAAATGTTTAAGGCTATTTTTATGGATAGCAAGTGTATGTTGGCTCAGAAAAAACATAATTTAATATAAGAAAATATGCAAATGAACAGTAACAGTAAAAAAAATAAACAGCAATTTCTTTTGTTATCCAAAAGCTTACTGATATTATCACATCCTGCAGGCCTGTCTCCTCCCTAACCCTAACCCTAATCCTAACCCTAATCCTAATCCTAACCCTAATCCTAACCCTAACCCTAATCCTAACCCTAATCCTAACCCTAACCCTAACCTGGCCCTGATGCGCCACGCCTGGTGCTTGTTACCCCAGTCCTTGTATTACCCGTTTGTCTCGTCGACTCCAGTCCAGTCATGGATGTTGAACCTTCCTGTCGCGTTTGCCCTCCTTGGTTCCAGTCCTGTTTCTTGATCCGTTGTGATCCTGTTTCTTTCTAGCCTCTGTTTATCGAGTTCAATAAAGCCCCTTTTGTTTCTCCACAATGCCTGCCGTCGAGTCCTTCATCCCGTAGGTTGCGACAGATATCTGGTTGGACAGCTCGAATAATTCTGCTTTGGTTGCAAACCTCTCATGAGGGCTACCTCAGCCATTCCATGTATTCATTCAGTTTCACCACCAGCTACTAATTAACTTACTTACCTGTACTGAAATAACTTGATGAGGTATTGGTTACTCAAACAATGTGGGATAGTGGTGGAGTAAAAAATACTTTTTCATGGTTGCTACAATTACTGGTTTTGTAATGGCTAAGCTGACACACTTAAACACAATATCACAGTTTTACATTAACATGAAAATTATTTAAACATCATTTCCTTCATTAACTGCCTAAAAGTTTTGCACAGTACTGTCAATTGAGTAATATTCCTTTACCATGCAAGGTAATTTAACTTCCATTTCTTAAAATTAGTTTTTATTGTAATACTTTTGCCCTGATCATTTCCTTCCCAGTTTAATTTCAGTTTAGTTGTATTAGTTTTTGGCAATGTTAATTTTAGTCCAGTTTCAGAAGCCATTGGTAGATTTTACTGACCAAGTGTGAGGGGCTGGGCTGGTGGTTGATCACACGGTCTGGATAACATTGTGTTTCATTCCGGATGGCAGTTGAGTACCGCTGCCGTAGAGCACAGCCACAAGTATATTTCAAACAGTCGTGTTGTAGCAGGGTCCATCTGTTCAAGTAGCAGACAGTGAAGTCTAGCAGCGACTGGCAGTATACAGGCCGGCAATTTACCTGCTTGTTATCCTCAGTGATCAAGCTGACAAATATTTAATGGGGGATGATGGGGGTCAAGTCTTTGTTGGGGGCGGGGGGGGGGGGGGGGGGCAGTGAGCTTACGGATACATATTTTGTGGTTTGCTCAGATAGGTGCATGCTCACTCTTACAGTTGCCGGAAATTAAATTTGCCGAGCTTCCCAGCACAGATCAGATCAGCGAAATGATCTTGCATTGTTTTTTATTCTGTGGAAAACGAAAGATCCATCGGGCAGCCAGATTTAATATTAAATTATAAACATGTCGCAAGGCTAGTATTTTGTGACCTCTTCTAAGTTGTAAATAAGCCGATGAAATCCCTTGTCTTCCATTACAGAAAGTGACTGATCGTCCAATGCAATAATTTCCATTACTGTAGTAAAGTCAATATCAACGCCAATACCTTATTAATGAATATCAGCAAATAGTGATATTTTTTGTCATTGGGATTTTTGTCATTTTCAGTAGTATCACCCATCCCTAATATAATCTTACGAGGGCATATGTAATTTTACCTATTTGACATGCTTATTATAGGGTACACTTGCCATTATTTGAAGGAGGGACCGGTAGCCTGTAAGCAGGCTTTTAAACTCAAAAATAGAAGTTAAAATAGAACCACAAGTTTTCATTTCTATGCATTTCAGTTAGTTTCGAGGTTTGTGGTTTTAATTTATGTTTAATTTTCTTGTGTCATTTTAATGTTAATTAACAAAATGCTTTTGTTGTCATTTTCATTTCATTGTTAAAGGCAATAATCTTGCTAGAATGGTGAAAGGAGTGTTTTGGGTGTTCTAGTAAAAGTATCTAGGGTGAGTTTCCCAAAGCCGTCTAGCCGCTAAGTCATTCGTAAGTTGTATGTTGTAACATAGAGCTTACTAACGACATAGCGTTAAGAAGGCTTTGGGAAATTCACTTCTAGTCAGTTTAGGGAATTTCCCAGTCACTTAAGCAATTTTGAATAACCTGCAATGTAAAGCAATATGGTAATAACCAATTTTAGCAACATGAATATACATGTGCATTCTGCTGAGATATGTAGATAGTTTTCAGTCCTTTTTAATTTTCTATTTTTAAGTCCCCAGCAAATAGGACAAATTTCAATGTTATTACCTCCTCACTGAAATGCTCTTTTGTTTCGTTCCTTTCATTGGCTGCAGTGCGGATTTGTAACTCTGTTGGAAAAGGGCTTTAATAATTACTTTGGGCTTCTGAGTGCACCTGCCCATTTAGGTGTTTCATGTAGGGGACTTACTGCATGCCTCATTGCCTGTCATTGCGAGAGGGCAGGTGGCTTCTCTCTTACTTCCCTTTGGCTTTGTCGGCTACTCAGCTGTTGTTACACATTGTCAATAGCGCCATCACCACATGTAAGTATTTTTATTTATCTACTTATTATTTACCACCCCCCAACAGGGGGACTGTGTATTTTGGTTCCTAATTATTTCTAACTAATTCATTAATGTATTAATGTGGGAAAATGTGCACATGACTGGATGGTTGCTGTGTAATCTCACCATCGGGCCTTTGGGCAAAGCCCTCAACCAAAGTTGCTCCTGGGGTTTTCTGATCCTCTTTTCTAAGTTGTGCATCACTTTGGATAATAGCATCTGTTAAAAAAATAAATGTAATGTTCTAGGTCTTGTGAATTTGACCATCCAACTTTTGAAGTTTCGTTTCAACCTGTCTAGTTAGTGAAATCATCCTCCCTCTTTCCACTCAGCACAGTGGTTAGGATTATTGCTGTAGATTGTCTGGCATCTTTCATTTGATTATAAACCAGATTGTAATTGGTTTAAGAGCCGTCTCAAGGGAGCTTTTACTGCTATTCTTTGCCATCTTTGTCAGAAATTGCCTCATTTTCAACTCTTAAGTATGTTAATCATACTTGTTCGGAGCAGCACTTCAGTCCTTCATATCATTTGTTTAAAACACATCTTTTGGCCTTCACATTTCACTTTTATTTAGTAGACGCTTTTATCCAACGTGACATACAGTTGAGAGAGTAGGATAAGACAGTACTTGGAGCAACTGGGGTTGCTCTAGGGCCCAATGATGAAATCACTGTGTCGCCCACAGGATTTGAACTGACAACTTTCCGAGTGCAGTCGCAGCATCCTAACATGGAGAACCACAAACCACCCCAATTGAAGGGTAGCTTCCTACTAAATGACTCACTTATTCGTGCCCCCCGATAATAAATGCCACTGTATTATAAGGTTGAGATAGGAAAGGGCAGGTAAGGATATCCAGCCTGCCTTCTGAACCATATATTGCACACATTTTGTTAGGTAACACTTTACATTAACTGCACCTTCAAAATGCTTTTATATTGCATTCTTAAAATGTTCAGTGCACCTTCATTATGTATTCCTTAAGTATTCATAAAACATTCATAAACATCATATATGTATACTGTACCTTAACATCCTAACATCCCTTAACAGCTGTAATGTACATTAATAACAAGCATTATATAATAACAAACATTATAATTGTATAATCATGAAATGTTTCTTATTAATGTATATTAAAGTATGTTAAGGGATGTTAGGATGTTAAGGTGTACTTGCATGCTGCTTATGAATGTTCTATGAATGCATAATGAATGCATTATAAAGGTGCACTTAATGGAAAGCATTACCAGTAATCTAAACTTTCTAAGCATGCTGACAAAAGGGCAGGACGAGTAATTCTGAAAGCTGACTGCCTTTGCTTATGTCTCCTGCTGTTCCACCCAAGTGTATTTAAGAGCTGAGGGCAGGTGACAGTTTGAATGAAGAACACTGCCAAAGCAAAGATCTAAGGTGTCAGCTACATATGGCAGCTACACATACTCCATCAAAGAGACATACAGTATTGTCAGAGAAGCAGTACCGCTGAACTCCGTTGTAAAACATCTTGTGAAGAAGGCATAATGCAAAGCTTAGACCACGCAAACCCACACGCGATACAGTATATCCAGAGCAGGATCACAGCCTTAGCAGAGGTTATAATGAGGCTTTGCTGGGAACTGTTCCCTCGGTGGCTTTCATAAATAAGTGTATCAAATATCCCTGCCCTATACCGGCCACACACCCACTGGTAGATGCCTACTGGTGGCTGGAAGAGAAAATGGTGTGATGACAGAATTCTCCAAAATGGGCCAGATTTCTTAAGCATTTACTATGAACTACATACTAATGAACATATTTAACAAAAGGTAACGCTTTACATTAAGTGCACCTTCATAATGCATTCATTATGCATTCATAAACCATTCAGTGCACCTTCATAATTAATTTATAATACATTCATAGAACATTCATAAGCAGCATGCAAGTATACTCTTAACCACTTTAATATACATTAATAACAAACATTACATTACGCAAAATAATTTCCAGGCCACATTTTCTGGGTTTATTTTTAGGTTAATTGAAATGATCTTGCTTGCACACCTTGCATACTGCTTCATAAGTAAATATGCGATGCTACAAGACATTAGCACAGATAAGAGTACTGATGTTGAATCTAAATGGGAGCAGCTGTCAATTCATTCCATTTTAGGGCATCATAGATTTTGTGCGAACATAAACTCTTTATACAGTTCTGATGCTGTTTTAATCATTGTCAGTTGTATGATATCCAATTGACCTAGATACCTTTGTGTAAATCAGAGAAATCAGAGGGAAGAGATCACTTTTCATATGTTTCTTTTTCATAATAAATTATATGACACTATGCTGGAAATTTTGAACACTGGTTGAATGTGGGAGAATGAAAAACAAAGACATGTCAAGAAAAAATTATATAAAAAGAATTTGTCCATATTTTTAATCAGTGTCAATTAGATTGTTAACCTGGGTAGTCTTAAAGAAAAATAAGGTGTGAAGGTTTTGACAGCTCTAAAAACGTATTTCCCAAATAAATACAGGCGAATATCTATAGCATCACAGCTGTCATACAAGGTCCTGAAAGGGTTCTGTTATGTCGAAAGGCATTTTTCCCAAGCCTCCTTGTCTATTGAAGTGCAGCTGACATTCATCGTTCCACTGAAAATGGCATTAACCAGTCCTCAAGGAGGCTTTGATTAAAATGCAAGAGATAATTAGAAGTCTATGCAAGTTTTAACCTTTCAGTCCAGCACATTTCAATGGTGGTTTGGTGAATTAATGAAGGAAATGGAACAGCTACAATAGCTAATAGAATACTTTTTTCAATTTCTACAGAACAAAGCAATGTTAAGTATGTTAAATGCACAAGTGAGTTATATAGGAGAAAAAGCTATCTTTAATTAGCTGAAAGCTGGCAGTCATGTGGAAGTGGGTGTCCATGGAAAATCGATTCGTTTTGTTGTTTCTAAACAGTTTGGGTTGTTGCCATGGTGCACATGATTGGCTCTGTTTTCACAAGGCAGGTTTGAAGGCAAATCTCTGTCCCTTTCAAATAATTTTTTCTCCCTAAAACAGAACTGTGTTTATAAGTGAATATGATTTTTCCAAAAATATTTTTCCTTTTTTTCCATATTTTCTTTTCTCATCCTGGCCTAAACTGCAAACATGTAACTGATATCAACTGTATTCATCAGACTTAAGAGGAAACATATGGGTTTAACACTGGTCTACCGACACTGCTGAGGCTTTGGTATGTAAGGCGATAACTCAGAAACTGTTTGAAAGGTCTTTGCACAAGCACTGAATGGGTGAGGAACTAAAACTGATAAAATTTTGAGACAGATCGCCCCCATATTGAAGCAGTGCTGCACAGCGGTAGCAAAAAAGGGTATGTTTTGACATTTGATCCGTGTAAGACAGTAACTCAAAAAGCATTTGAGGCATTGTATGGGTGACAACCTGGAACTGGTTAAATTTTGAGACAGATTGCCCCAAAATTGAAGCAGCATCGCATGGTAATAGCAAAAAATGCAGGTTTAACACTTAATCCCATTAAGATGATAACTCCCAATTCAATATTCCTGCATATAAAATCAGTATCTGTGATCTATTACTGTAGGTTGTTTACAGTACATGTTTGCATGTTATGTTTTGCACACCTCAATATGTCTGGTCTTCTGTTGGCTCACGCTTGGTCACTGTATTTTGCCCTGAACCATGGCTCTCTGTTTAGCACCGGTTTACTGCCACTGTCTCCACCAATATCTTAAAAACTATTTGATGGATCTTTTTCAAACGTGGCAGCAAAGGGAAGGGTAAAAGCAAACGACTCAGTGAATATGCTAAGTGAATGGATCATATTACTGCTTCACAAACAATTTATGGATGAATATCTACACCTGGTTTCATTTTCAGACAAATTTCCCAAAAATGAAGCAGCAGGGCTGTTTGGCAGCAAAGGAAGGAAACAGCAGCTATAGAAGACACCTGGTCTTGTAAACACAGTAACTCTAAAAGTATTTTACATATCATTTTCAAAATTTGCAGGTACTTTATAAGGGTGACATACTGGAGCTTATCTAATTTTTAAATAGATTTCCCTAAAATTGAAGCAGCATTGCACATTGATTTCAAATATAGGACCCCCAAGGACCACGAATCACCCGCAGATCTGTTCTAAGAATGGCACAACTCATCAGTGAACAGCGTCTAAAATTTAGATTTTATCCTGTTCTATTTGCATTTATATAGATTTGAAAATGACAATTTGTAAAAAAGCATTTAAACATGTTTTAAACTGAGCAAATTTGTTATTTAAGAAGAGTGTATCAAACTGGTAACTCGTGGTATGGCTCAGTACCCGTGAAGTAGCTCTCAGTTTCAAAAAGGTAGGTGACCCATGGTTTTGGTACATTGTGTGGCTGAAGATATGGACGTGGATGAAAGTCTGCTAGGCAAAGGACAGGCAAGAACACAGCTGTCACGACCAACATGTGCACGGAACCAGGAACTTGAGTCGCAGGATCAAGGAATGAGAGGTTTATTAGGAATCAATCCTTCCAGGGGCACAGGAAACACACGTAACGTCAATGACTGGTCTGGGGAAACATACTCAAATGCGGACTAAAATACACAAGACTAATGGCAGGAAACAAATGGTAAATGGACTGCATTTAAATAGCGCTTTCTACTCCTACGAGTACTCTAAGCGCTATACAATTTATGCCTCACATTCACCCATTCATACACACATTCATACACTGATGGTGAAGGCTGCCATGCAAGGTGCCAACCTGCACACCGGGAGCAATTTAGGGTTCAGTGTCTTGCTCAAGGACACTTTGATGGGGTTAGGAGGAACCAGGGCTCTGAACCTGCAACCTTCCGGTTGCAAAACGATAGCGCTACCGCCTGTGCCACCATGTTCCCCCAAGGAACAGCTAATAAATGTAGGGATTCCACACAAGGTTAACGAGGGGGCGTGACACACTGGAGGATCGGACATGCCGGGTGTGACAGAACCCCCCCCCCCCCCCCCCCCCCCAAAAGGCATGCACACCTAAGGGGAACGAAGAGACGAGACTGGGGACACAGGACCTGGAAAACAAAACAAGACCATTAACAGGACAGACACAAAGAACAAGCACAAAGGTAACAAGGGGGCACCAGAGGAGGTAAGGAGGAAGGTGAAGGGGACCTCGGCGAAGGCGAGGAGGGAGGCGAAGCCGTAGCAGGCAACAGCACAGCCACAGCTGGAAAAGGCGCAGTCGACCGATGAGTCGGAGCGGGAGGACCCGCAGGCGACCGACGAGTTGGAGCGGGGGAACCCGCAGGCGACCAACGAGTCGAAGCGGGGGAATCCCCCCAGGCGACTGACAAGGTGTTGAAGGCAACCGACGAGGCATTGGAGGGGGACCTGCAGGCGACCGCTGAGCAAGGGGCCCGGGGAACTGCAGCCAACCACCGAGCAGGAGCCAGAGGACCTGCAGGTGCCCCTCGAGCCACAGCCATGGAGATCGAGGGCAAGCCAGGGAGCAGGGTAGGCGGGACCCGACCCCGGCACAGGTGTCCCCTCCCTTTCTGGGAGACCGAGAGGTGGGGACCTGGCCGGGATCTGCCCTGCTGTGGTGGTGGAGTCACTTACCTGGAGGGGTCCCACTCAAGCTCCTCCACCAAGGAGAGAGGAGCTGGGGTCTGACAGTCGGGGACTTCCTCGGGGACAGGGACTGGGGGGGAACCTCGAGAGCAGCAAGAACCACAAGAGCAGGAGTCACAGGGGGCAAAGCAGGAACCACTAGCACAGGAACCACAGGGAATGGAGCCGGGGTTTGTGCCTCAGTAGCCGGTGTTACCCCTTTAAGGACCTTGGGGACCCACGGGTTGGTATCCCATACAGATCTGGCCCCTTTAAGAACCAGGCACATCCCAGAAAAGGGGTGTGCTGCTGGTACTGGTAGCGAAGCCACAGGCTAACCCTCCAGGGTGGCGGCAGTGGCTTCCGATGCGAACACTGCCGGGTTTAAATTCGGGAGTGGCCCATCTCGATTTACAGCGGGGGAAGAAGCGGAAATGGAGACAGCCCCCAGGAAGATTACCAGCTCGTCCTCCAGTCTCCGATCTCTTCGCTTCTTCTTCCTCTGGCCAGCTGCTTTCAACCTGTTATTTTGACCTTGTGGGACATTTTTTCGGTCCTCATAAGGGAAAGCTTCCTCAAAGAATGCAAGTAGATTAGTTAAACAAGATCAACCTCTCCTAATTCCATGTTGGCTGTGCCTCAGAATGTTATTTGAATCCAGGTAATCTACCATTTTCGCTTGGATTATAGCTTCCATTACTTTGCCATTTATTCAAGTTAAACTAATTGGCCCATAGTTTCATGGATTACTTCTATCCTCTTTTTTGAATATGGGCATTATATTACCATGCTTCCAATCAGAAGATGCTACACCAGCCAGCAAATAAGGATTTCTGAAATAGTAAAGTCAAAGGTTGGCAAATAATATCCCTCATCTCTGTTAAAACTACAGATAGGATGCCATCAGGGCCCTGTGATTTATTTATTTTGAACTTAGCTAGGCTTTGTAGCACATCAGCTTCAGTTGTACATATATAGACGACCCTGGATTAGTAATAAGAGTAGGTGTGTTATTCATGTCCTCTACAGTGAATACCCAGGCAAATCATTAAACTATATCAATTTCATTTTCAATTATATGACTCTTACTATCCTGCAGATTAGTGATTTAATCGTTTAGAGCTCTTTTGTGGTTAAAATATTGGAAAGTATTTCTCTGACATAATAGTAATAAAAGATTCCCAGAGGGGCCACAGACATTTGTTTTGTCCCCCACCCCAATGCATAGGATGTATATTTAACTCACTTATTTGATACTTTTATCTGGAACAATTAATTTGTACTCCATCAGATTTGAACCCTCAAGGTTTTTAGCACAATGTTTTAACTGTTCAGCTACACAAAGACTTTTGACCTTATACCGAATCGCGCTGTAGTGCAATGTGCCCATGAAATACTAAATTGAGAAAACATGAGACAGTTTGCCTCCCATATAGATTCAAAATGGTACACAGCATTTTGTTTTTCAATATGGAGCATCTGCATAATATATGAGTCTTTTGATTCAAACTGAGCAAAATGTGAATATTCTTATTTACAGTATATACAAGGGATTAGCTGCAATCAACAAGAACAGCATGTACAGTACAAAAGTATTTTTAACTTTTAGCTTTCACTTACATTAGGCAATACCAATTCCTCGTCCACAAATCAACAAGGACTACTACTGATAACATTTGTCAAACAGGGAGGCTGCCTATGAAAAAAATAATATAAACTCTATTATACAATATATAATATTCAGAAAATCATATTGTGCCCCACAATTTTAGAATCACTGGCCTACACAATTTACCTGGGAAGTTTGCAAAATGATTTACAGAATAAGTTTACATGACAGATGGCTGTGTTCACAAAGTAGCTGCTGCAGACTTTGTTTTTGCTCTTGGCTGCCCTATGTCTTGCAGTTTCAATTTTGCTGCCCTCTGTAGTGCAGTTTCAATTTTGGATTGATCTGAGGTCTAAACGGGGGGGGGGGAGGGTGTACATTTCCATCCATATAATGATTTTGTGAAGTGGTAATATGACCCATGAAAAATCAAATAGAGTAAATACAGTAATAATAAAGACCACTTCATATTTAACTTTTCCACATGCAATTTCAGACTGTGAACGATCTTGTGCGTGGCAGCTTGTGTTCATACTACATTTGGTTGTAGATGTGGATGGTCATGATATTGATATTCCACCAGAGCAGGAGAGGACAGTGAAGGTTAACGGGTAAGCTTTTATCAACAGTTTTAAAGCTATTAATCTAGGCTTGGGAAGTACAAGTAGTATGGCATACCAAAGTATGTTGAAATCCTTATGACAAAATTAGCCCCCCAACCCTGCTCAGTAAATTTTATTGCTAGGATTTAAAAATGCGGGAATAGTACTGCTTTTTAAAATTCCATATACCTCAGTATATTGTCTGGGCAGTAGGGGTATAACGATGTACTCAGCTCACAATTCGATACACTTCACGAAATTTCTAACAAATGTAATTTCAATCTGACGTTTGGACGGTAGAAGAAATTTCGCATGATGCGTATGGAAATGTAGTTGAATTGCTAAATTTCGTGGCATGAAATTTTGTTACACCCCTGCTGGACACTATGAAAAATTAGATCTGCAGGTACCTCCGACCGTCCTCATATAGCCACTCACTGATCTCTGAAAGTTCATGCTGCCCCCTACTAGAAATACCTAATCAATTATCTTGCACATGCACGGTTGATGCACACGGATGTGCAAGGATTCCGCTAGACAAAACAATCTGGGCTCTAACTCCACAGCCGACCCATGATGACAAAATTTAAAGTCACGTCCACTCGTCTGCAACCACAAGCGTATGCGGAAAAGTGAAGTATGAATTTGCCTTAACAAATAGAGTGATCCTGGGTCTTATTTATCAAAGTGTGAATAGAACAGTTTGTAAATGTGTGCTTATGAATTTCTGGTACACAGAGGCAAATTGGCATTTATCAGTAATGCATACGAACAGCTGTATGAAAGGAACATTGATAAATCTAGTGTATTTTAAATTTGACTGCCAGTGCAAGGCAAGACTAATTTAAATAAATAAACTCCCTCAATTATCCATATACGGGCATATAATTGCCACATAATCCTCGTCGAACCACTCAATAAGAGAACGTGTTACAGAAATGGAAACTGTGAAGAGACATATATTACCTCTGTTTGTAATATATTTTACATAATATGCTTATACTGTCAATTTGCAACAATATTTTGCTATTAATAAATAAAGTATGCATATGGGAACTTTTCTGAGAATGAGTTGGTAGTTTTCTTGATGTAGTAGAAAAAAAACAAATAGGACTTGTTTCGCAGGTTCACCAGAAGGCCTGTCAGAGAAAGAGAAGGAGCTAGCATGGGGATGTTATGGCGGAGGGATCCATGTAGCAGCTGCAACAAAACAAGATTTTATTGATGAAACAAACAGAAATGGAGAAACAGAAAACAAAGGGATTACAAGGGGACAAACTAAACTGGCAAAACAGCAACTAAGGCAGGGAGCAACACCGGGAAAAACAATGCTAATGGCAGGGAGGACACAGGAAAACTACAATATCTAAAAGCAATAACTATCACAACTACAATTAACAATCATATAGCACAGGGCAACAGCTACAATCAAACAGTGAGGAACAGAACAAAAGCTGGCACTTAAATACACTATTTAACAAGTCACAATGCTGGACAGGTGAGAACCATAACCAATCAACCAATCAGTAAAGGCTCAGTGCAACAAGGAACAGGTGGGGTATATTACAGTTAACAAGCACTGGAGACTAGGAAACAGTAACAAACACTGAGGGCTAACTACACCAGGAGATATCAGGGAACACTAGTGAAATACAGTAAAACCTTGGATTGCGAATAACTTGGTCTGCAAGTGTTTTGCAAGACGAGCAAAATTTTTAAATAAATGTTAACTTGATAAACGAGCGAGGTCTTGCAATATGAGTATTACGTATATGCTGTATGCGGAGCGTCATGTGATCACGACTGAGCCAGTGGTTCTTATCTCTCTCACTGCGGGTTTGTGGGTAATCGTTTCCCATGCTCAGTGTCAGTCGGCGTGCCTCACTCATATAGTCAAAATTTAGTAGAAAAGCACCACCCGAATAAGGCTGTAACAGTGCAAGCGATGAATCTGTTTAACAGCAATGCAATGTCACATTTCCACGAAATCCTCAAAAGGAGGCAAAAGCAGCTGTCATTGGATAGGTTCCTTGTTAACATCGCACAAAAAGAAAAAGCCAACAGATAGCAGTGATTCCGTAAGTTGTAGTGAAAGTCGTCCTACAAAATAGCCCTCCTCCTCTCCTCTCTCTCATCTCCCTCACACCAGCCACAATTCTTTTCAAAGGTAAAGTGCAGGTTAATTTGTTTTACGTATTTTTACTTTATATTTTGTATGAATCATTTTCATATGAATATTTTTGTCATCTGAGTTTCCAGTATTTCTTATGGGAAAATTTGCTTTCATATACGAGTGCTTTGGATTACAAGCACTTTTTTGGAACAAATTATGCTCGCAAACCAAGGTACCACTGTATACTGCCTGGCCAAATAAAAAGTCGCCATTTGAGTTTCTCTTTAGACCATCTTTAGCTTTGATTATGGTGCACATTTGTCATGGCATTGTTCCCACAAGCTTATGCAACATCTCGCCCTTTATTTTCATCCAGATTTGCATTCATTTCTCACCAAGATCCTGTATTGACAAGTGCGTTGAACCACTCCATAAAGCCTCCTTCATCACATCCCATCAACCTTCAATGAGGTTAAGGTCACACTTCTGTGGTGACCAAGTCATGTGAGAAAATGATTCCTCATGCTCCCTATACCACTCTTTGACAGTTCGAACCCAATGACTCTGAATTCTTGTCCTGAAATATGTCCATGCCAACACGGAAGAAAACATCCATTTATGATGGGTGGAGGTGTAACCTGGCCATTCAGTAGATTCAGGTACTCAGCTGACTTTACTTTATTGCTGCATAACATTGCTGAGCTGTAATAATGATCCAGTCATTGGCTCTTAAGTATTTGCTGATATAAATTCAAATGGTGACTTTTTTTTTTGGCCTGGCAGTGTATAATTAAACATGGCACAAGCAGGGTAGCCATAAACAAAGACAATAACAATAGCAGACCCAAGGGGATAAAACAAATCCAAAATTATTAACAAAAAGTAAGACCCGCCTCAGGCTCATGCCGGAAGGAATGTCTGCCTCTGGGCTCAGTGCTCAGCCCATTGAGCCACTCAGCGGCCCAGGGAGCTGGGAACCACATTAGGGCAAGTACCTGCTAGCCAAACAGGGAAAAGACATCTAAGACAGGGCCAGACGAGCACAGATCCTGACAGGAGACAGGTGACACATGTCGTTAATGCTGTGTGTAACAGATATAGGTTAGATATTTCTGTGGTTACAATTAACTGGCTGCAGCAGTAGACCAACAAGTAAATGTGTTGGAAAATGAATCATGTCAGACACATCAGTTGTCTTGTAAAGCATTGACTTGTATCTGCATTTGGGACCAGGACCAAGTCCAGGCACAAGTCAATTGAACATATCTCAATAGTTACAGGGGAGAAGCAAGACATTAAGTACAGTAATGTAATGTACACACAGTACTCTACAGCAAATAATGTAAATATAAAATCACAAAACTTTATAATGAAAATAGATTGCACTTAAATTTAATGAAAAATAAGGGAAAATCAAAAGATGTGCGCAGTACCAACAATAGGAGCTGAGAAGACGGTGTCTGAAGCTGTGATGAAATATTTTTTTGTACAGTATAGTAAGTTTCTTTTTATATGTAACAAAATTAATTACCTGTACTGTGTCTGTATCATATCTCCATCGCATATACATTACTCTATGCATACTGAAAACGGAACTTTTGCAAAACTCCATCCAGGGTGAAGATTTTAAGAAACTCCGTTTTCAGCGTCGACATGTAGACAGGGAAAACAGAGTTTTTGGCTCAAAATGTCAGATTGTGTGCCGTTGTCCACTTTAACGTCAGAGCGTGCGCTGTTTGCTGTATACTGTACATTAGGCGAGTTTGAGCAATGGCGGACTTAGCCGAAATAGTGCTCGTGCTAACCTTGCTGACAGGACTTCTTACATGTGTACAGATAAATGTTGAGTCACTCTCGCATTATATTGATCAACAAAGGCGTCGGAATGTGCGCCATGGTTTTCAACATGACTGGCAATTAGGCTTCTGATTGGCTAACATGGCAGTACGGTTAGAGTTATAATGCCGCCTGTTGGTTTGGCATGCTCTTGACAGTGCATTTTAGCGGTTTCATGTGGACGGAAATTTTTTAGAAGACAATGTTCACGTGGACGGGGATTTTTTTTTTTAAACGGAGGAGGAAAAACACCGTTTTAAAATATACCCGTGTACGTGGTATATTATAGCTGGTGTAACACCCTACTATGTCTGCTATCAGGCGCCTCTCTATCAGTGTAGGCCCATATTATTTACTATGGACCTCCGACGTAAATGCGATCGGACATGACTTGATCAGACATATTTTAATGTAAGGCTGTATTTATAGACAGTGATATATTATGTCTTTGGCCATGGATTGTATATCACTTTGGAAAGATTCCATGTCATGAGCATGATCTGCCTGTGCATGCTTTGGGTGAACAAAACTCGATCATTCTATTTTTCAGTCTATCAGGGTTGATAATCAAGTGGGAGTCTGTGCAAATCCTATGTGCTGATCAGTTTGCTTCAGTTACACTTCACTGCCACTAGGGGTTTGTGTGTACGCATGCTTGGGAGTATGTGTAAATATGCGCACATATCTATGCACGGGTAGAAATTGATTAATATCATTCTGTGCTAAGAATTTGCGTACAAATTTATCTGCAAAACTGTCCATGCACATGGTTGATAAATGAAACAGACCCCTAGTGTCTTCTACAGTCTTTTATGTTTCCTTCCTTTTCTACCACACAGAGCTATTGCTTAATTTTTGGGACATTTTTTTTTTTATTATTAAACCAGACTTAGATCTTCCTTTGTATATATTTTTCGTGAAGTAGTAATCAGATCCATGAAATACTTTTTGACTTTTCGCCTCATACTGTAAGGTCAAATGTCGTCCATGTCACCCTTCCCTTCGCTCCCACTAAGTGGTGTCACATCAATTTTGAGAGGATCTGTCTCAAGCTCTTCGAATGGCTTGTCTATGGGAATGATTTTCGAGCCCTTTCACTATGCATGCTAAATCTTGGTAATATCAATGACAAGAGATGATTTCTACTGTAACTAGACTTTGGTTCAGCATGTTGAACACCCTTGCACACCACTTGATTTTGTTTTATTTTAATTGAATCATTTGAATGTTTGCATGTGCACTTCACGTTCAATAGCTGTCACATGCTTACAGTGACTGTTGGTGAATGGAGTGCAACTATTAATAAAGATTTATAGAAATATATAATCAATCTGGAAATCAGCTATTGTGCATTGCCCCTCTTAGCCAACTGCTTAAATTACACTTTACTGGACATGTCGCTCTCATTTAATTTTATAGATATAAGTCCATCCATTCGATCCTTTGTATTGTGAATAGTGTAATTATTAATGAACATTGATCCTTCAAATCATCAATCTATCTTGCAGTCTATCTTGCAATCAATCCTTCAAAAAAATGTTACAATCATTCATTGACAGTGGTGTAAAGTACTTGAGTAAATGGACTTCGTTACTGTACTTAAGTATTTTTTTGGCTACTTTGTACTTGTACTGAGTATCAAAAATATAAGCAACTTTTACTCTCTACTCCACTACATTTGTGACTGAATATATGTACTCTTTACTCCACTACATTTGAACGGACGCTTACCGTTACTCGCTACATTGTGATTGCGTGCGACAAGTCAGGATCTTTATCTACCACGGCTAATTTCTTCAAGTATGTCTGGCTGCAGCCTGCAGGAGGGCGGGGTTGGACATTCGTACCGCGAAAGCCACGCCCTTGTCCAACACGTCTTAAAGCGGAAGCCAAAGCGAACTCGCAGAACGGAATCGTTGTAGTACCTGTTATGTCATTAAGTTAAAAATCTTTAGTATCCCAGTGTAATAACAGTGCTATCTATTATTTATTATTTTGTTTGTTAATGTTTCTGCTAGACACACTATTGACTGTCAATTACTGCACAAAGATTTTACTGTGGGACCCGCATGGTTGTTTGTGGTTGTTTTGCTGCTGGTTAAACGTTTCCATCAGTTAGCTGACTATCTAGCCGACTCACTACCAAAACTATGGTAACTAGGTAAAGACCTTCTTGCTGATAATATAGCTTCCATGTAGTTAACAAGACTTGACACTTAAAGACTTTGTGCGTCATCAGATATTACTGTCTGCTCAAACGACTGTTCAGCTTGCTTCCTATGGGTTACTAGTTATTAGCTAGTTAGCAAAGCCACTGTGGTAGCATCCATTAAGGCTGTGCGATATAGCAAAAATATTTTTATCATGATCATATCAAACGATATTGATAATTATCATGGTGTAATTCAAGTCATTATTTTATTACTAGGAGTGCTCCATTTTTGCTTGAAATACCCTTAAGAATTGCCCTTAAGAATTGCCCTTAAGACACCATTAAAGTCAGCTCTGAATTTGTTTTTTTATTAGTTTTTTTATTGTTTTACCTTTTTTTTGAACATTTGAGTTTGACTGAGACTGACTTTTTGTTCTATTTTCTTCTTCTGCCATTTTGAAACATTGAGGTGTTCAATTTAATGTCTATATTAGGAAATAAAGCCTCATAAATAAATAGTTCCTTGTTTTCCACATTTCTTGGTGTTCTTTGAGCCTACATTCAGTACGAGTAAAATACTTAAGTTCTTTTAAAATTGGATACTTTACGACTTTTACTCAAGTCTTATTGGAATTGGTGACTTGTAACTTGTAATGGAGTAATTTATACAGTAAGGTATCTGTACTCTTACTCAATTATGGTTTTCAGGTACTCTTTACACCTCTGTTCATTGAATGTATATATATCAATAAATAGTGAATTATAAATTGAAATGTTTTCAATAATAAATTGAAAGATTTATTGACATGTTTAATTATTGATGTATTTATTGCACAATAATTTGACAGATGATTAAAGATAGATTGACACATATAATTAAAGATATATCACAACAAATCCTCCATAGATATATCACAAAAAATCCTCCATACTCCATAATCCGCCATTATTGTACTTTTGAATTTTTCATATTTTGTCTGTTCTGGTGCAGCAAAATACTCATGTGATTGGATGATCGTTGCACATGGCACATTTTGTGTACATGCTCTGGAAATGACCGTGGTTTCACTAAGAGAATTTCAGAATCTTTCCTCACCAATTATGTGGTTACTTTTATGTATTTATGTGTGCTTCATTAGATTTGAATTCCCAAGCTCTGTTTTGTTAACATAATGCTCTATCTGTTGAGCTGTGGGAAAACACCAGTCTGATTTCAATTTTCATAAGTGCCCGATTTAGTTTTGATTCAGTTAAATTTAATTTTGATTTGATTCAGTTTAATTTTGCTAAAATTTCTTTTTAGACCAATTTTTGAGAATAAATCAATCATATAGGTTAATATCAGACATTAACAAAGGTCAATGATACATTTTTTGTTTTTTAATTAAACCAGCAAACAATATGCTGAAGTGTAGTCTGGTATACTGTGGTGTACTAAGAACCGGGTGGGCCATAAATCAGTTACTTTCTGTATCACCCACTGATTAGGACTTACCTGTCAGCTCAACAAAATAAAATGGAATGCGAGAATTGTTTGTAACTTTGTTTGAACAAGTAGCAGGTATTGTAATATAAGACCGAGATGGAATGGGAGATATGTATTATTACAAAGAATTTAGTGAATAAATTTACTACTGTAAAACTTATGGTATTTGCCCAGGTCCATTTTGTTTTAGACAACATCACAAATAACAAAAACATGAACACGGTTTAAAGTAGAAAATTTAGAGCATGTAAATTGTAAATTGTCTACACATTTTAGGGGGTTTGTGAGCTTAATTTAATATTTCATAGGCATGCTGCACTAAATTGTGTATCTGTCAACTGCAGTTCTTACTGTTATGTCACAGAAAATGTTGGTCATAGTGCAAATAAATAGAATATAAATAGACAAATACGAATTATATGACATTTTAACACCTGGACATTACGTCATTCACTCACAGAAATACAGGTAACGATGTAATTGCTGGTGAAAAATTCTGCAAACTGGCATGTAAGTGAAATGTTCAATAAATAAGTGTGGGTTCAGAGGCTCATGTTACAACATATTTCTTAGCTTTCTTATTTCCAGTTGATCCATCCAGTAATTCTAGAAATTGTAGGGGTTGGGGGGTGTGGGAGAAGTAAGGATTAGATGGGGGGGGGGGGGGGGTGGTTAAGGGGCTGTCAAACAGCAGCCTTTCTAGTGTATATCTGCCAAAAGTAAATCCTGACATAAATCCTAACATGGACATTAATTCATAATCATACCTGGCTATCTATGTCTAAGCAGATTTCCCCAGGTTGTCCATATAAGCCTTCTGTCATGTGTTAGTAAGGTCCCTGTTTGCAGCTGAGGCTCATGCAGATTGTTGCGCATAAGTGGTGAAATCTTAATAATCAGCTTTCCAGTTTGCCTTCCTATTTTGGCACTTTAATATGCTCTTCCAGCACATCATTGGAGGGGGAGGCGGTGGGTGATAATGAAATCACCTTGCCTCCTTTATCCAGTCTGCCTATTCTGTTACATGTTCCTCTTCATTAATATGGGGAACCATGATTGGTTGGTGCAAAAAGTCCTAAGAAAGAGTGACTTGCCAGAAAATGTTTAATAACAGTCTTAGGCATTGTTGCCAATTATACCATGCATATGCCAGCAATATAATATATTCTCTGCAAAGCACTGGCATATATGCAGCCAATTCTGGGGAAAAAACAAGCCAGGGGGCAACTCTTTGAATTTAACCAGAAAAATGGAAATTGAAAATTACACAGAGGACAAAACACCACAATGTAATGTGCAGAGGCACTGCAAGTGATCCATACATAGAAATATTCTTTTGAGAAAACTGAAAAATACAGATGCACTGCTTTTTATTTTCTGATGCTGCAACTTAAATTAAATAGAAATTAAAAAACAATTCCTAGGGTGGTTGTTTAAAATGTCACCTTAAGTGTAGCACAGAAGACACCTAGATTGATAATGCTGGTCTGTAATTTGCCGAAATGGAAACCTTGGTAGAAATTATTTAAGCTGCATGACATTATTTTGAAATATCAATAAGTAGAATGGCTTTTGTTTATCTCTGAAATATAAGCATCTTTAGAACATTTTGATATGTAGATTTCAAAGGTTACATATACAGGTTATTACTGTATGTATGTGTTTTGTTGTATTCTAATATGAAAATAAAAAGGTACCACTGTACTTGTTCTTTGCAAAGGACATTCTAGTTGTTTAATAAAATCATCCATAGTTTCTATAAGTTCTGTGTATAAGTTGTGTGCATGGTTGCAGATCACTTTGGGGTTCTGTGAACTTCTAATGACAGGTAAAAGAAGTTATAAAAGAACTAGCATATACAGTACAAGATAATAAGCTTTTAATGTAATGATAGCAGTTTATCCTTCGTCCGGTATTGCATGGTTTTGATCTTTATAACACCAGACAGTATATCTATGTTCCTAATGAATCCTGCCAATCAAGACAATATGATGTGTGATTTCATGAGATCTTGGTTTAATTTGATCCCCATCACCTACAGTGCACTAGACTAAAAGTACAGTATGTGACTTTAATAATAACCCTATATCCAAATAACAAATTTTTTTTATTGATGTTTTTATGCTTCAGACATTGACCTTGTTTTTCTCCTTGTAGAGCAAGATGAGTGTGCCAGCAGCCAGCAGTCCTGTGACAGGAACGCCATCTGCACCAACAGCATCCAGGGCCACACGTGCACCTGTAAGCCTGGCTATGTGGGCAATGGCACCGTTTGCAGAGGTAGGTCTGCCTTTTGTCGGGGATCCTCCTGATCTGCTGTCGGGTTCTGCTCTCCTGTGTGCCCTTTTATTTATCGCCAAGTGCCAGCAAGATGACGACAATTGATTTTGGTGTAACCTGTGCCTATACCAAACAAATGCTCTTCATACACTTCCCCTTCCAGCTCCAGTTTGATGGTTGTGCCAGTGTGCAGGCAGGAGGGCAAATCACTATAGGCTTCCATCACCTCATAGCAGCCGGACAAGAGCTGCAGAACAACATATAGTATAGAGTTCTACAGCGATGTGGACATTATGAATGGCACTAGATGAAGACAGTCATTTGATTTGCAGGAGAAGGCAGGGAAAACCCGTTTGCACTGCACAATGAATGGCATTTTCACAAGGGGAAAAAGCCTCAACAGACCATTTAATTGGCACACTATTCAGGGCAGTTACCTTGAAACTTCAGAAAAATAGCTAAACATTCCTCACCCCAGTGGTATGCCATGTGCTACGTGAAACAAGTAGGACATCTGTGAAAGATACAATATGACAGTTGCATTAAATAAATGAATAGTTGAAAAATCTCTGTATGACTGATACTTTGGTTATGTCATTTTAAACAAGCTGTTTTCAGCAAACATGTTAAACTGGTGTGGCTCAATTTTGAATTAGCTATCAGATCAATATTAACTAGGTATATCATTATTGTTAGCTGTATGCCACTGCAGAATGGGAGGGATATTAAAGTGGGGGACAGTCTGTCATTGTCACTGCGCCACCTCCCTGGCATGTCGATGTAATGGAGATGCATTAGAATGAGCGGCAGGTGCACAGCAGGTCTTGGGAGAGATCAATGCAATTTGTAAAAGGCTTCCAGACAGTTTCAGCACTGGGTTGTCTCCAGCACTGCAAGCAGCAGACATGTAGCTGCAGTTTACTACAGACCTTTCACACCAAATGCAATCTTGATGGGTGTTCTGAAGAAATATGGTAATGGTCTGACCGGAAGAAACTGGGTTTATTACTTGGGAGAAAACAAAGCAGTGACCTACATATACAGTAAGGCATCTTAGAGGATTGTCATTATTATCTGTCCAAACAAAGAATGGCAGAACATACTATCTGAAGGCTCTATTTAGTCCCGCCAGGTTTTCTTGATTTTGCGGTTGCAGAAATTAATGCGAAATCAAGCAAACTCCATAATTTGCAAGAGCTATATATGCAAGAGCTAGAAATAACTCATGGCCACACTTCTGAGGATGTAAAGGAGCCTTTAACTAGATTTAGTGCTGTCAGAAATGACAGAATTATTTTCCTCGGACAGCCCCATCACCTGGTCCACCCATCTAATCCAACTTATACAATTTCTAAGAGTACTGGATGGATATACTGGAAATGTGAAAGTTAGTAACTGTTTTTTTACTTGCTCTGAGTGCTTGTTGTGACATCTACAAGTATACTTATTTTCCTACTTACAGTAGTAGGGAAGAGGCACAATGAGAGACTTCTGTAGGTCTGAAATCATAGGAGGCACATCCCAGAATATTTGGCGCTTTTCTCGGACCACTGTAGTGGGGTACAAGGTAGCTTTTTTATCGTTTTACTTCTACAAACTCCATATCCAAGAATTTTAAAAAGAATATTTACAACGCAAATCACTTCCAATTACTGTATCAGCAAATAAAACACAAAGAAACAGTAAGCATCAGGCTGTTTCAGCTCTGTTCTCCATATTATGGAAATATCACGTAGAGGATTACTTAAGTAAAGATGGTTTTTATTCTCTGCTTCCTCATCTTGCTTTTACTCACAGCAATGACTACAGGGTTCCATTATATATATATATATATATATATATATATATATATATATATATATATATATATATACACACACACACACACACACACACACACACACACACATACATACAAGAATCACTCTCCCACTAACTCAAATGAAAACGTCACTTAAAACAGAAAAATGCACTGTAGGAAATAAACTCACACACGAAGATCATTGTAAAAAATCTAATATATAGAGGCATGTCATTTGGTAGGGCCTCCATGGATCGGACTTATTTGACCAGCACATCCCACAAATTGAATTGAAGTCTGAGGAATTCTGAGGCCAAACCAACATCTTGAGCTCCTTTTCATGTCCCACAAACCATTCATGAACAATTTTTCCTGTATGGTAGGTGGCATTATCCTGCTGAAAGAGGCCGCTGCCAACAGGGAATTATGTTGCTATGAAGGGGTGTACTTGGTCTGCAACAGTTTTTAGTAGGTGGTACATGTCAAAGTAACATCCACATGAATGCCAGGACCCAATATTTCCCAGCAGAACATTGCCCAAAGCATCACACTGCCTCTCAATAGTACATCCTGAAGTTATTTCTTCCCCATGTAAATGACACACAGGCACTCAGCAATCCGCATGATGTAACAAAAAAAGTGACTCATCAGACCAGGCCAACTTCTTCCATTACTCCATGGTCCAGTTCTAACACTCACATGCCTGTTGTAGGCACTTTTGGCAGTGGAGAGGGACGAACATGGACACTCTGACTGGTCTGCGACTACACAGCAAGCTGCTGTTTTGATACCTTTCTGTCATAGCCAATATTAGCTTTTTGAGCAATTTGTGCTACAGTAGCACTCTTGTGGGATCAGACTAGATGTGCTAACCTACTCTTCCCACGTGATCAATGAGCCTTGGGTGCCCATGACCCCGTTGTTTGTTCCCTTGACCTGGGAACACCCCATTAGATCTACCGTTTTGGAGAAGCTTTGACCCAGTTGTCTATCCCTGTCAAAGTTACTCAGATCCTTACACTTGCCCATTTTTCCTGCTTTCGACACATCAACTTCAACAGCTGACTGTTCCCTTGCATAATATATACTGTAATGGTATCCTTGACAGATGCCATTGTAATGAGATAATCAGTGTTATTCACTTCACCTGTCATTGGTTTTAATGTTATGGCTGATTGGTGTGTCAAAGTTTCACTGTTGTGATCTAGTCTTGTACATCTCGTTGAACAAAAGCATCTGCTAAATATGTTAATGTACTTTAACATGATAATGTAGATCTCAAACAGCTTGTTTCCATCATGATTGACAGAGCCTGAGACTCTTGTAAAACTATTGTAAAATACGCTGTATCAACACCTATAAAAATCAACGCTCATCGGTCCAGGCTAATTCTGCCTGGTTTTTCTTACAAAACTGGACTTACTTATGAGAGGACAGTACTTCGTTTGAAAGCCGTGATTCAGTGATTACTGTTGCATGCTGTTTTAAAATTCAGTTCAATTCAATTTATTTTTATATAGCGCCTTTCACAACAGAGTCGCCCCAAGGCACTTTACATAAGTGTGTTGTGATACATTACAACATCATTAAGAGAGAGTAACATACAACAGGGAAAAGGGAAGACAAATAAGTTAATTAAATAAAGAAAGGCAGGTGACAATGGAGGAGAGGAACCAAAAACTCCCAAGTAAGGACAAAAAGTCAACTGGCTGCCCAACCCTCCTGGGCAGGGTAACCTTATTGTAAACAGTAAAGAGTGGACTTGCCTGCTAAAGCAAGGTGCAAGCTGTGATTAAGGTCAAGCCATAGTCCATCAATGAGTCTGTTCTCCATGCTGACCTGTGTATGGTGGCAGATTGAAGGCTGCACCTATGATGTTACACTTTGTAAGTCCCATGCACAATGTCACCCCTGTAGGGGACACCAAGACTCCAGCTCAGATGGTGCCCACCCCAGGCACCATCCAGACATGTGGGAAGGCAGAGAGCATGGATGGTTAGAACATGCATTGACACATTAATGGACAAGCATAGTAGATAAAAAATGGCATGAACAGCAGCACCAGCAGCCATAGTTACGGTGTGTTAAGTTGCAGGTAAGCTAAACTAATGGGTCTTCAGTCGAGATTTAAAGACTGAGACCGAATCGGCATCCCGAACATAGGCTGGTAAACCATTCCACAATACTGGGGCCCTGTTACTTTATTTATATATGAAACGACAAGGAAACCTGCATTCTGTGATCTGGGTGGACGATGTGGCTTGTAAACTTGAAGTAATTCTGTCAGTTAGGCTGGTGCTAGACCTTTAAGTGCCTAATATGTAAGTAGGACAACTTTGAAGTCAGTTTTGAACCTAACAGGAAGTCCATGCAGGGAACAAAGAACAGGGGTTATGTGTTCAAACTCCTTGCTCCTGGTGACAATGCGAGCTGCTGCATTTTGAATACACTGCAAGGTGCAGTGTGCAGTGTGCACTCCCAGGTAACCAAATATTACAGTAGTCTAACCTACTGTATACAAAGGCATGAATCAGTTTTTCTGTGTATTTAATAGTAAGAAATCATCACAGTGTGGCGATGTTGCTGTAAGAAGCATGCCTTCGATACTGCATCCACATGAGATTTGAATGAGAGGCTTGTATCTAAGATGACACCTAGGTTACGGGCTGAGCTGCTGAGGGATAAGTTCAGCCCTTTGGTGTGGAGTGCGGAGATTATGAAATTTCTATCGGCAGACTCGCCTCCAAACAACAGAACAACCGGTTTTCTGAGAGTTTAGTGATAAAAAGTTTTTAGCCATCCAGGTCTTGACTTGGTTGAAGCACTTAGCTAAAGTGACAATAAATGCTGTGTTGTGTTGTTAGGCGTAACAAATATATGTTTGGGTGTTGTCGGCATTGGACTGATAATGAACATTATGTTTTCTCATTATATTACCTAATATCAGCATGTAGAGAGATAACAATAATGGACCAAGCACTGATCCCTGTGGCACTCCATATTTGACTGGTGAAATAGACGTTGGAGTACAATTATTTGACATTTGAACATATTGATAACAATTAGGCAAATACAATTTAAACCACTTCAAAACTATTGCACACAACCCAACCTTAAATTTAAGTCTTTGTAATAGGGTACAATGGACAACCGTTTCAAAGGCTGCACAGTCGCACTGTCAGCATTAGTTGCCATTGTTATTTACGACTGCAATCACGATTTTAAAATGGGACGGAATCTCTGTTCTTATAAATCATTGGCAATTTCACAGGGGAGAAAGTAAACAAAGTTGCAAAAGCCATGGCATAAAATTATGATACAGATCGAGGAATATAGATTTTGCGTTAATTGCCATATATTCTCTTTCAAAAATACCCGAGAAGCCTAGCTTGTCTTTGAGCTGTCATATTTATTTGGTGCCAAACTGGTCAAACCAAAAACTAGGAGGAATATTCCTATTGGAATATCCTTCCATTTGGCTTAAATCATCTGGAGAATGAAGAAATCCTGCTTTATGGAATACCTCCTGGTATATGCTCTTTATCTGTTTCTGCTTCATTTCAATGGGTTACTGCAAGACACTATGGCTGTGGTCAAGATCATTATAATTGTATGTTTGCTCACCCTCTTCAGCACAGAGCACAGAGGACCATGAAATACTGCTTTGAATCCTTACATTGTATCAAGTGAATTAGAATCAATAAACACAAGAACTTCATAGCTTAAGTTCAGCTGTTCCACCCTTCTCTATATAATAATAATCGATACTTTATTGATCCCCATGGGGAAATTGTCTTTACGCCTCCCTCAACTAGATCTTTGTGGAGTAAGTTGTCTGCGAAGGACAGCCACCCGTAGCAGCGCCCAGGGAGCTGGGGGCTAAGGGCCTTGCTCAAGGACCCACAGACGGGCTGAGGCTGGGTTTGAACCAGCGGCCTTGTGATTACAGGCACACAGGCTTAGCCCACTGAGCCACACGCTGCAAAGATGTGCTTTTTTTTTTTTACTAGTTTTTATTTATTAATTCTCCATTTATTCATAATAATATCTTTTATAATATCTTTTGCTGGCACAGGACTGGTTTTCTGTTGCGTGAACCTGGATTCCTCTCATGTAGTGAAACTAATCCTCTCTCGCGCACAATAACTCAATGTCTCTCATGCACTTTCAGCATTTCTCACGTGGAACGTGTGCACTTTTGTGAAGTGGTAATAAGGTCCATCAAGGGTCAAAAAGAGTAAATAGACTAAAAAAATAGTTTGATCCTGTTCACAGCAATAAGCCTCTAATCATCTCAACCTTCTCTTTGCTGTCCCTAAGCACCACTTTGATTTCATTGAAGCCAACTAGACAACATCCTTTATTTCAAAATTTGAAAATGTCTAGATCATCGCATGTACAATGTAGCTGCAGCGTTTGAGAAAGATCAGCTAAAGTTTTGAGTTATTATGTGAGATAAGATCAAGTGTCTGAAACTACCCTTTTTTTGCTACCACTATGCAGGACTGCTGCAATTCTGGGGCAATCTGTCTCAAAATTTGATAACTTTCACATTGTCACCCCTTCAGTATGCCTGCAAAGTTTGAAAAATACTTTACATACAATACTTTTAGAGTTACTGTGTTCACATATGATAAAGGGTCTTCTGCAGCTGCTGTTATTTTCATTTCCTGCTATAAAGAGCTGTTGCTGTCATGTCACGAAATCAGTGAGGCAAAGCAAGCTTTGCGGGAAAACAAAGGAGCTTTTATTTCACTTAGGCAGTGGCTGGGAAACAAAACAGACCTCGAGGGCTCAATAAACAGGGAACCAAGAACATACATACAGACTAGACTTCAATGACAGGACTGGGGAGCACAGGACTGGGAGGCACTCTTATACAGGATTGACGAGGGGCAGCTGAAGTGATCCGCATGAGGGCTGAATTGAGACGTAAGACAAAACAAGCAATGGGTGGGAACAGGGAGAGAACGAGTGGGCAGGAATGCAGGGTGTTATAGCTGCTCAGTTTGTGGAAATTTGTCCAAAAATTAAACCATTGATGCTCTTGTGAAGCAGTCATAAAATGCATTCAATAGTTTTTGATTTATTCAATTATCAAAAGTCATCTGCTTTCACCATTCCTTTTGCTGTCACTACTCAGCATTACTTCAGTTTTGGGGTGATCTGTCATAAGATGTAATTAGATTTAGTTCCTCACCCATCCAATGCCTGTATGAAAAAGTTTGATAAAGTTCCATGAAATAGTTTTTGAGTTATTGGCTCACATACCAAAGTGTCTACAGTGGTGGTGACAATGGCGGTACTAAACAGGTGCTAAAGTGGTGGTATACAAACAGGTACTAAACCCATATGTATTCCCAGAAGGCTGGGGAATACAATAATACAGACACAGAGCCATGGCTCAGGGAAAAATATGTTGTCCAAGCAAGAGCTAATAGAAAAGCAGATGTGCCGCAGTGTACAAAAACATGTACAGTAGTCTTTAAACAGTCTAATAGATCACAGAAATGAATTGGGATTTTATTTATTTTCTATTTTTTTCTATTATTTTAGAACATAACTAACTGGAACCAAAAGGCAGTATTTTTCTTATTACATGTATCATGTGAAATCATTGAAACCACTGAAGAAATGACTATGTGTCTAGTACAAGATTGCTATATAGAGCGATATATGAATTACGATTTAGGAAGTTTTTCCAAGGAAAAAAACATCATCTTCCAGCAGTCTTAGTGAAATTTCTCGATATGACACTGTCCCTCAGTAAAAAGAGCTAAGAGGTAAAGAGGATTATAAGCCCCCCCTCCCCCCCGCTCCACTTCTAGATATCTGTCCTGAGGTCTTGTTTCATCGCGTCCGTATGGAATGATGTGAAATGATGTGTTCACCTCTCAAAAAAGCCAATGCATTTTTTATGACTGCAGTAATGCAGTAACTTCAGGCTCAGGGATGGTGTGGATTTAAGAATAAAAGTGCAGTTACCCCAGTTCTGCTGTGTGTTCACAGAATGTCAACACAGGAAGCATTTCACACTGTTGGTGAGATTCAAGTGAATACAAATGTTGTTTTGTTTACACCCTCCACAACAGGCAGCACCAGCCCACTTGGTCTGATGTTCAGTGTGCTGTGAGGATTTTGTGAATCCTGTTTCTACCTTCCCCCTTGTATGATTAGAGAGGTCAGCTACTGCACTCAAAATGCTGTGCTAGGGCATGTGGGAGGCCGGGAATCTGCTTTGAGGTGTATTTCCATAATTCAGAAAAGCAGCATTTTGCACATGCTGTTATTTTTGCTGATGGTCACACTTTTCCCAGAGATAGTGTGGAAATTATCTGAAACAGGAAGCCAGGATCTGTTTTGACACTGAGTGTAATGCACAAGAACCTTTGAGTGCATCATAGTATACTTACCCTTTTGTGTCTTCTTAATACATTTTTGTCTCCAAGATCTTTGTGACTTTTTGGTACCAGTTTCCCCACAAAATAAGATACATGTGTAAAGGCAGAATCAGCTTGTCTGTTTATTTCTCCTATTAAGACACAAAACGCCAAGGTGATGTTTTGTTTCCACAAAACAAAAAGATATTGGAAGACGAAAAATTGAAAGTAATATTGCAGTAAAAGTAATTAGTGTTTAAAACATGTCCCTTGTCAGATGATGACACGGAAGGTTACTTGCGAGCTTTGAATGTATTTTGTAACAGAAAGATAATGATTAATTCCAGTAGCAAAACATTTATTTATTGCTCTTGTTGATCTGAGCAAGAGCAGCTTGACTAAAAGGTTTCTGCCTTTAGTGCAGGGTTTAGTTTTCTAACATGCAGAGCTGAAGAGAGCAGCAGGTAGCATAATGTGTAAGAATGAGGGCTTGTAATACCCTTACGATTGCTGACTCCATTCCCAGAGAGGGCCTTACTGCTCCTCCTTTAAAATGAAGTTGTTGAAATGGGTAAAAAAAAAAATGACTGTGCTAACTGAAAAGCTAAGTAGGGCTACTGCTCAGCGGGACCGACACTCACTTATAAGGAAGGGCTATACTGACAGCATAGGCTTTACCTCATTGTTGATTCTTTGGGGAATTTGACCGCTATAAAGATAAAAAAAAAAAGCTAAATGTGTGAAAAAATAAATTCCGGCTAGTCATACACCTGGCAGTGCTATTCTACCTAGTGGACACTGCAAGTTATACTAGAGTTGCCATGGGAATGTACAGTTTATGATTTGATTGATAAATGGTAATAAAAATGGTAATCGTGTGATTATGTGGCACTGTTCAGCGGCTGACACGCATGCGGGAGTTTTGTTTGTCTGTGCTTGTTTTTTTTTGCCGTGTTTGTCAGATATGGTCTTAAGAGTTGAGTGTTAAACGTGCGCTTGTTTGACACTATACAGAGAAGAACGCTATATTTGCGCTATATTTTTGCCACGGAGAGCGGGCAAAATATGACGAGTTTCGGACTTTTATTGGCAATTCCTCTGCTCTGTCTTCTACTGATACATACGGAATCTTCCAAAATCACCTACGGGAGAGTGGAGTTACTGCAGCTGGGCCTACTGCCACAAAAGAACTGGACATATGCATCAGATAAACCCCCTAGAATGTTTAAGGTCCACAGCACGAAGACTTACTCGGAGAAAGCGGGGATCGAGAGGAGGAATACACCGGCGAGTTCAATCAAGGGGATTTAAACCTCCACTCCCAAGTATCACCTTGTCAAACATAAGAGCACTGAGGAGTAACTACACGGCGCCACACAACACCTGTTTGAATACAGGGATAGTTGTATTTTATGCTTCAGCGAAACATGACTAAATAATATGGCAAATGATGATTGTATTTTCCTTCCGGGGTTTGGGACACCAATAAGACTTGACAGAGACCAACAAGCCAGTGGAAAATCGATTGGGGGAGGTCTCTGTATGTATATTAACACACAGTGGTGTAAACACTGTGTCATTAGACACACTGTTAGCTCCCCAAACCTAGAACTTCTCTCTGTTTCCCTTAGACCCACGTACTTGCCACGGGAGTTTGGGCACATCTTTGTGTGGTTGGTTTACGTCCCCTCTGATGCTAATTACAAGGTGGCTGCAGATGTTATACATCAACACATACAAGATCTGGAGACAGCCTCTCCTGATACCCCTAAGTTTATTCTGGGTGATTTTAGTGGCTGTTCCATGTAAACTGTATTGCCCCGTTATCAGCAATATGTTAGATGTGCCACGCGTGGTTCAAAAACCATTGATCTGTGCTATGGCAACATAAGAAATACCTATCAAGCCATTAAAAAGCCACCAGTAGGTGAATCAGACCACAATACTGTCTACTTATTGTCCTCATATTGCCAGAGACTTAAAAAAGAGAAGCCAAAGGTGAGATCCATGCCTGTATGGGACCCCGAAAGTTTGACAGCTTTGCAAGTCTGTTTTGGCTGTACAGATTGGGAGATCTTTGAATGTGAGAACTTAGACAATCATGTGGAGACAGTTACAGCTTACATCAACTTTTGTGTGGATAATCTGATCCCTACGAAAAGAGTTTGCCAACTCAAAACCATGGATTACAAGTGATATCAAGAAACTGTTGGTGGAAAAGGAGCGGACGTTCAAAGCAAATGATCGGCTCAGGGGGAAGTTGCTTCAAAGGGAGATACAGGAGAAAATTAATCATAGCAATGGAATATATAAATCAAATATGGAACAACTGTTTACGAATAACAATTCACAGATGGCGTGGAGAAGAATTAAAATGATGATTGGACAAAGCAATCAGCCAAAAATCCCAGAGTATACAGTTGAAGAGGCGAATGCCTTGAATAAATTTCGCTAGGTGAGAGAGTGGTGGGCGGGTTTTACCTAGCGGGCTGGATAACGGGATAGAATGTGCATCAATCAGTGTCAGTAGCAGGAAAGTTGAGCGGGTGTTCTCGTTAGCTAAAAACCGCAAAGCTGCTGGCCCTGATAAATTGCTGAGTATGGTTCTCAGGACGTCATGAACAATTAAGTCATATTTTCAGAGACTTGTCTCAAAAGTCATTGGATACACATACAGTACCAAAAATTTGGAAAATAGCCGAAATGTTGCCACTGCCTGAAAAACCCAAACCGTCTGATTTAAATGATTTTAGGCCAGTGGCTCTTACTTCCGTAGCAATGAAATGCCTGGAGTGGATTGTTCTGACCCACTTAAACAAACTAAGTGACTCAAATGGACACACTCCAGTTCACATACAGACAGAAAAGGGGCGTGGAGGACGCAATCACTGCTCTGCTAAATGGAATATATAAACATTTGGAATTACCTTCATCATATGTACATATCCTGTTTGCTGATTTTTCATCAGCTTTTAACACCATTCAGTCACATGCCCTTGTTGAGAAGTTGATGAATATGGGAGTCAAATGGATTTATGATTTTTTAACTGACAATTCAAAGTTCAATATGTTAAGGCAGGTAATGGTTGGTCATCCACCATTAGCATTAATAGGAACATTCCCCAGGGGAGTGTTTTATCCCAACTATTATATATACTGTACACTAATGATTGTGTGAGCCATATCCCTGAATGTTCCTTTATTAGGTCTGCTGAAGATGCTGCCATAGTGGGTTTCTTTACAGGTAATGAGACAGACAGGAAATTGACCAGTTCTATGAATGGTGTAAGGCAAATTCTTTTATTTTAAATGTTTTGAAAACAAAGAAAATGGTAATTAATTTTAGGAATAGGCCCCCTTTTAAACATTGTAAAAGGGAATGATGGACATGGTGGAAGAGTATAAGTACTTAGGCACTATCATTGATAATAAACTCACATGGAGGGCAAACACTTTAGCAAGATACACAAATGTACAATAAAGACTATATTTTTTAAGGAAAAGGTGCAGCTTTAAGGCTGATACAACGATTTTGAGATTGTTTTACTTAACTTTTATACAGAGTGTTGTGACCTTTGCAATGCAGTGCTGGGGGGGGGAGTTGTCTGTCCAAAACAGGAATATGCTGGATAAGATTACAAAGCTTGGTAGGAAGATAACTGGTTCCGAAGTAGAGTGTTATGCAGATTTCTGATGAATACACCATTAATTTGGCCTTGAAAATATTGGATGATCCATCTCACCCCCTCTTCCCTGAGTACTCCCCTCTTCCCTGAGTACTCCTCTCTTCCCTGAGTATTCCCCTCTTCCCTGAGTACTCCCCTCTTCCCTGAGTACTCCCCTCTTCCCTGAGTACTCCTCTCTTCCCTGAGTATTCCCCTCTTCCCTGAGTACTCCTCTCTTCCCTGAGTACTCCCCTCTTCCCTGAGTACTCCCCTCTTCCCTGAGTACTCCTCTCTTCCCTGAGTACTCCCCTCTTCCCTGAGTACTCCCGTCTTCCCTGAGTACTCCCCTCTTCCCTGAGTACTCCCCTCTTTCCTCAGAATGCAATATGCAAAAACAAATACAGCTATTACATCCTTTGTGCCAAGGAGCTTTCAGTTGCTAAACAAGTGGAATTCAGACAGGTACCACGGTTTTGCTGTATGTTATTTATGGCTCCTAATTGCAAGACAAATTCCCCTTTGGGGCAATAAAGGTTTCACTCATTAATTCATTCATTCAAGGGAAACTATAGAATAATGTACAAAAATGTATAAAAAGTCTATCATGCGTCTAAAACATGTGCTGACTCCTGTCAGTGGTATGCAGAGTACTGGGTGAAAATATGGGGGGGTTAAGGGGAAAGGTACATATTCAGAAACCCCTCCCCGTCCCAGAACACCACCAAGACCACCCAACCAAATGTAAAAAACAAAGCAGCAAGTAAAAGATAAACTATGGCAAGATGTGCAGTTATACAAAAACAATCAATGACAGCTTGATGTAATGCGGTCTGATGCAACACAAAGCGTATTTCACTCAGAAAATTATTTTAAATGAATAGAAAGTTTAATATTTTTTGAATGTTAACATTTTGGAACATTTTAGCATGCTGAATATGAAAAGAGCAACTTCCGGCTCACCAGAGGACCAGTGCTTGAGAAGTAGTTTATAAAATTATTTTAAAATGATGTAAAAAGTTCAGTTTGTTTAGAAACTGTTCTTAGTGTTGATGAAAGAGATATTTGGTTTAAAAAGTTGCACAGTTAGTTATTTGTGGCTTGATTTTTTAATTGATATGGCAGGTCACTTATGACTCTAAGGTTTGTAATAGTATTTTCTGAAAGTTCCATGTACATAAGGGTTAAGTCATCATAGAAATCATCAACAGCCAGATGCTTGTGTTTTGAAAACCAAAGGAAGATCTTGCTGAAAAGAATGACTGTTTATTTGTAGCTAAAAAGTCATATACTGTAGTCACACACTATGGACATATTTGGAATGCTGAACGAAATTAGTGCACATTAATATAAAACAGTTTGTAGGCTGCCAGAAATATCTGTATGGTTACTTTAAAATAATCAAAACCCATGTGACATCTCTGGACTCTTAAGAAACCAGTATTAACCAAAGCCATGGTATAAGGTCCAGAAATGTATGAGAGACTATGACTTTTGGTATTTTATACCATTTCAATTAGATTATAGATTTAAACACAATGTTTTTCATACTTTTTAATTACAAAATTATTGTAATTGTTACATATAACACAAGTAACAGCAAGTTTTTGAATACTGGAAACCTATTTTTTCATGTTTCAAGCTGGTTAACTGTATTTATGACCTGTCTGTCGGAATGGAACGTAGTTGTAAGTCAGGGACAATCTGTATGCTCCATACATCAAGCTTAATGATGCCAGATCCCTTCCAATCCTTTGATCAGCCCAGAATACGATCTGCCTTGATAGTAACCTCATACTTCATGTATACTGTATTTAAGCCAGTGGTTCTTTAAAAATTGAGAATCTAGCTGGATTTTATCTAAGCAATCCTTGGAATATCAGAGGGAGCAGGAATGGTGGCTTAGCAGCACACCTCAAGGTTTACGGATTAAAAACAAGCGACAGCAGTAAGCCTGCATAAGTTTGTTACAGGTACTTTGCTGCCCTTGTAGTATGCAGTCAGAATTGCTGACAGAGTGCAGGTGTATGTTGTATGTGACTGTGCAGTAGAAGTTGTTACCTTGTACAAGTGTCCATAGCTGGTACCCAACCAAAATGCACCCTACTTGAGACCCTATGCTTTGCTGCAGTGTGGCTATTGTTAATGGATGGACAGCTTAGACATCAGCAATCTGTATTAATTCAAATTACATTTTCAAAGTATAATGCACTTAAAACACAGTCAATCCAAAATACTAGGGATGAGTCAGCATTTTGAAATGTTCAAAAAAGTGTATTAAATCCCCCTTCATGAATCACCGCCTTATCGAGGTGGAGGGGTTTGTGTGCTTCTGTGATCATTGGAGCTAGAATGTCGGGGTCAGTTGCCCCTGATAGCGTCTGCCAACGGGCTAAGTGTGATTCTAGACACCCTCGTGAGGATTACCATAAAGGGAAATGTGACCCTGCCCGCACTGGAGAGACTGGGGCCTTGCCCTGGAGCCAGGCCAGGCTGGGAGTTCATGGGTAAGCCTGAAAGGCTTGCATGGGTCCACCCTCCTGTGGGCCCACCACCTGCAGGAGGGGCTATGGGGGTCGGGTACAGTGTAGATTGGGTAGCAGTCAAAGGCACAGGCCTCAGTGCGCCGATCGTCGGTGACCAAATCTGGCTAGAGGCACATGGAACTGGTCTCTGGTGGGAAAAGAACCAGGGCTGGTGAAGAAGAGAGATACTGACTAGATATAGTTCAGCTCACTGCAATGCACGGCTTGGGCTCTGGAACCAAATTTCTGGAGAGGGGCTGGACTCTATTCCACTCTGGTGTTGCTCGTGGTGAGAGGCACTAAGCAGATGTGAATCTATATAGCCCTTCAGTTCAGTGCCAGTATGTTTCCCTGGAAAACGAGAGGGTTGCCTTCCTTCAACTGTGTGGATGGGCTCTGACTGTTGTCTATGCATATGCACAGGGTCTATGCATATGCACCAAATACCATTTCAGAGTATCTGGCCTTCTTGGAGACCTTGGATGGGATGTTGGAAGGCGCCCCATCTGAGAACTGCATTGTTCTGCTGGGGGACTTAAATGCTCGTGTGGGTAATGGCAGTGAAACCTGGAAGGGTATGATTAGGAGGAATGGCCTGGCCGATCGGAATCCGAGTGGTGCTCTGTTATTGGACTTCTGTGCTAACCACAGTTTGTCCATGACAAACATAATGTTCAAGCATTCCGATGTTCATAAGTAGACCTGGCTACAGAGCAGCCTAGGCCACAGTGCAATGATCAATTTTGTAATCATATTCTCAGATCTGTCTCCACATGTTTTGGACACTTGGATAGAGAGAGGAATGGAGCTGTCACACTCAAGTCCCCGTCTCTGGTTCACATCATAGGAACTTTGCCTGATTGTAGGTGTTCAGCACCTGGTGGTGAGTTGGATCCAGTGGTGGGGGAAGATGTCGGAAAGACCTGGTAGACCCAAAACATGTAGTGAGGTTATGCTGGGAGGATCTGGCAGAGGACTGTCCGGGAGATCTTCAACTTACCTACATGCACTTCTTCTGCATCCCGAGGGAGTCAGGGGACATTAAGCCTGAACATTTATGGGCAGAATTTCTACAGAAAAGTGTTTTGCTTGTTGATATTGCCTGACATCACACTTCTCTCCATTTCCTATGCTCAGTGCACTGCAGCACATCATGATGTGTTTAATGCCTTGACGGTTTGGGGAGAGTTATACACTCAGTGCTTCGCATGAGTATAAATGTCAGCAGAGCCTAAAAGACTCTTATTGTTCACGAGTCGCTATCAACGATTCAGAGTCAAGTCCAAGTCGAAAAATAACAAATTGCAAGTTCAGTCAGAAGTCAATTTAAGAGTGACTCGAGTGTGACTTGAGTCCGAGTCACAAACTCAAGTCCCCGTCTCTGGTTCACATCATACTGTAGGAACTTTGCCTGATTGTAGTTCCTTGGAGGCTATTCTGGAACTCTACTCCAGACTAGGTACTTTTCGTTCAAACACAAACTACTGGGGAGGTGCTTACAGTGATAGCTTGCTAAATGATCCCCCCCCCCCCCCATAACTAACAAATAGCTGAACAATTCTCCATTGTTTTAGGGTGGCAGTGTTGTTTCAAATTATGTGTGACACAAGAAAGTGTCCAGGAGATTCAAAAGTCCCCAGTCCAGACAGGCCAGGAATTTGTAATCCGGGACCAGGTTCTGGAACTTTGGTGTGAAAGCGCTTAGTATCTCCTAGTGTTGACGCCCTAGTGTTTGCTTCATTGTTAATCATCCACACCTGCTTCTCATATAACCCTCATCATTAGTGTGTATATAGGTGCCTGCCTTTTAACTGTGCTCTTGTCAGTCAGTGAATGTTACCTGAGTGCATCTCTTGCCTCTGTTCTAGTGTGGTTAGTCTTAGTAATCTCCCTGACTTTGTTTGACCCCTTGTGGTAACTTTTGTTTTGAGTTTTCTATGTTCAGTTTATAATAAAGTACCTTATCTCTTATAAGCCGCTCCAAGGACCATCCTTGCCCATGCAGATTCACGACATATGTACTATACAAACTCATGTCAACAAGTGCAAGAGAATCTTATTATGCTACTGCTCTTAATTTTATATGTACATCTAGGCTGTCATGGTTGTCATTAAAAACATTCTTGAAATTCATGTTCCGTGAAATTCATTCTTAATAGAATTGTCAATTTTGGTGAGTTAACCAGAATGCTCAGATAAAAACAAGTTCTTTTTGGCTATAGTTTATTTTGGGTGCATTGTTATCTCTTTTATAAACATTTTAATATTTATCACAGAGATCTGAAATATCACTAAGTCAATGTTTCCAGTACCATTCAGCCCTATGTTTTAAGTTATGCTTTAACAACAAAGAGTGACATCTTTATTTATTATGGATATAAGTTAAAGGGGTAGCCTATAAGCAAGAAAAGTATTGCTAGGATTGTGTTATTAAAAATACATTTTTATTATTATTTAGAATTATGCAACAAAACTACAAGAACAATTATGCTACTGATTCATGGTTTCAATATTTTGCAAAAATAATTGTGATGATTATGTTAGCTATTATTGAGTAACCCTAGTTTGAAGTGTGCTATAATGGGTCAGAGTATGTGATGTGGATGTTAGTCTGTATCAGGAGTAGGATTTTCATTTTAGAATCCTATGTTGCAACTGGGATCTTTTTTAATCTACAGGTTGGATTTTTTCTCTGTGACTAAGTTGGTTGCAGTTGGTATGAAGGTTCCATGTTAATTTGGTATGAAGCTGCATGCTAACTAGGGCATCTTCTCCAGAACATACTGTAATTTCTGTTGCTTGTAATCAGGGGCGTTTCTAGCTATTTAAAAAAATCAGAGGCAAGTTTACCCAGGACTGGCATCAGGGCTAAAATACTCGGGGCTTGGGTTAAAGTATTTGGGGCTATAGTCCCGAGTGTTCGGACCTAACGATTTCCATGGTTGTAATTGACCCATTGTGATTTTAAATTTCAAAGGTCAATTTTAAACATACTGTATTAAAAGCATAACATTACTTGAGATTTCTTGAATCTGTGTAACTTTTGTGAATGTGCCGCTGACCCAGTCAAATCATAACTATGAATGAACTGACATTTGGGAGAAGAAATCACTTTCAAGCGATGCAGTGAGACATTCAGCTGGTGAGGCAGGAAGCATTGTTATCCAGGCTGTGAGTGATGAATTAACCCGGGTAATAGCTTATATGTGGACAGGGTGCTGTAATGCACAGGCTTTCTGGTGACCGCTGCTAAACTAATTAATGCTCATCAACTTTTATCGTCGTTTTAAACAAAAATACCATTAGATTCATGTTTAGCTTATATTACAGACAATATTTGATTGGACATTTTTAGAATAATAACAATAAATGAATACACTGTATAATATGCACAACCTGACTTTACACAAAATACTTATACAATGAAAAAGGCATCAGATAAGTGACAGTCATTTTATATGTAAGAAGCATTCTTAATTTCAAGGCTGTGTCCACATCTAATTCTGGGTGATCAGATGACCAAACATCCATCAGGATTTACAGGCTCCATTTCCAAATGCATGCATGTGCCCATTTCCTTGACTTAAGGGCCAGGGGCCAGATGCACAAAAGACCTTAAGTTAAGATTTAAGGTTTGTAAAGTTGACTTTATTTTTCAACCTGAGTTAAGGTTTCCTTAAAATAAAGTCGACTGCATAAAACAATGAACAAAGAAGAAATTAAGAAAATGAACTCATCTTGAGAAGAGTGTCCAGTGACTGACAGTCCCCAGTGATTATGATTAATGATGATAAACTGATGTTAACTGACCGACAGTATATTTATGATTTTACTTTAATGGCTCACGACATGTTTATAATCCATTATTAAATCTAGCTAGCAGATCGATCTTTCAGTTTCACAGAATAAAAAAATAATGCAACGTTTCCCACTAATAAATGCTGGCAAGTTTCAGCCTGAGCACCAGCAATATTAGATCGAAATACATTGATTATGGAACTAATTTTCCGATGCAGAAATGTGGAGACACGTGTAAAAATGCATTTAATGTAACCGAGACACGAGAATAATTCTATCTATTCAATTTTTCCTCTACTATTTCTCTTTTCCCAGTACTTCCGCGTATCTTCCAAGTTAGCACTGGTGCTTGTTGTCAACCATTCAGCAAAGATTGTCACTATATGCTCCTCTCAATCAAGTGAAAAGTACCTACTCATAGAGAAAACAATACAGGACTGGGAACAGTCCACATTTTCATCAGATAAGGATGCAGTGGGGACAAAATCCAGCTTTTACAATGTTATTTACGTTCGTCAGATGAATAATTCGTTTTTGTCTTAGTTATCATCACGCAAAAAACCTCGTTAACATTTTTGTCAACGAAATTAACACTGGAGGCAATAACAGGGCAACGAGTGGCAAGGCAAGCAAACAAACGTTCTCCATGGAAACTGTACAATTTTACTGCCATAAAATGTCTTTCAATGCAGTAAATCCGCTAAGATTTTTTCCGTAACTAAGGAGACCCTTTAAGAGATTCCGTGCAACACCCTTAAATAAATCTCTCAGCTAAGGAGAAACTAAACCTTAAGTGTCATACTTAAGGGGAAAACTTAAGGTATTTTGTGCAACCAGCCCCAGGTCGATATCTAGCCCTGGCCCTCATTAGCTGCTGTCACTCCTGGCAAGTTTCTGAGCCACACTGCTGCACACAGCCATTGATGTCTTCATGAACGCCTCACATGTTTGCCTCCCAATCGGCAATGCTTCATATCCCTTTAATGTTCAGCTCCCAAGTCCTCATTTACCCAGCACCTTCCAGTGACCTGGGCAGAGATAAGGTAACACACAATCACTAAGTTGTGGACTTTTGCATTTTATTCTAGGATCATTGTGGTAGTGGGGAATGTCATTTTGTGTGTGTTGTGTACTGAATATGGTTGGTGTGACAATGAAGCTCCGCTTTACCTGAAGTATTTGTGTGTGATGGCTAATTAAATGTCCTTTACTGAGAAAAAAATCATTCGTAACATATGTTAGTCGTCCTGCAGGATTGTCTCCAGAGGCCAGTTATACATTTGCTTAGACCAGTGTTTCTCAGACCAGTCCTTGGAGACCCCCAGATGGCCCACATTTTCGCTCCCTGCCAGACAGTCCATGTTTTGCCAGGAGCTGGGAGGGAGCAAAAATGTGGACTGTCTCGGCATCCCCAAGGACTGGTTTGAGAAATACTGGTTTAGACTGCAAAAATTTGTCATTATTATTCCGGGAAAAAATTACACTAAGGGAGTTGCAGGATCACTGCATAGTGCAGCGTCACCTTCTTCATTATATCCATCAATGAATCTTCAGTTTTGCTGATATGGGTGATGTTGCTTGGGGAGGTTAGGAACCTGTACCTATGTCTGGACGTTGGTGGGTTTGAATCCCGTGGCCGACAGAGTAATCATGTCACAGAGCGTAGCCCTTGAGTGAGGCCCTTAACCACAACTGCTTCAGGGCTGCTGCAGGCTGGGCTTGCTCTCTGTCCCCAAGCTGTCCACACCTGCTAAAAGAATAAATGTAATGTAATGTAAATGTTGATATTGCCTGAGAATAAATTATCAACTTTAACTGTCGTGGGACCTACTTGTTTGCAATCTTTCAGATGTGAGAGCACAGATGATGCTTTACCCACAAAACATCAGAGGAAATTTGCATTTCTCACTTCTATATGTCAATTCCAAGCATTTCCATGTTTGTATATTTAATCCCTTTGTGCCATGTATGTCCTCGGGAGCCTGTTTTCTCTCTTTATACTGGTTTCTTAAAGCTGTGCATTTATTCCCTGTTAAACCCTTTACCGTTCTGTCACAATTGAGGCCAGCTCTCAGCACATCATTTTAGCCTTAATTCTCAGGAGCTGTATGCAAAGTCATGTGCTGTTCTGCAGCCTGTGGCATGAATCTTAATTTTCCTTCCACTGCAATTAGGAAGTCGTATTTCCAGCTTTACATCTCAGTTTTTTGCCAGCTTATATCCCCAGCAACTAATAGAGAGGCAGCTCGATGTCTCCAAAGTATACTTTTGGTAGAAATGGTATTTTATTGTTCTGGATTATACCTAGGCTGGTATAAATACTATTTGCAGTTACAGTATAGTGAAAAAAATTCATGGTGAAGTGAATAACATTGATTATCTCATTACAAGGTCACCTATCATGGATGCCATGATATGTTAGGCAAGTGAAATGTCAGTTCTCGAAGTTGATATGTTGGATGCAAGAAGAATCAGCAAGCATAAGGATCTGAGTGACTTCGACGAGGCCCAGATTGTGATGGCTACATGACTGGGTCAGAGCATCCTCAAAACGTCAGGTCTTGTAGGGTGTCCTTGGTATGCAGTGGCCTGTACCAATTTAAAGTGGTCCAAGGAAGGCCAACTGGTGAACTGGCAAAGGGGTTATGGGCACTCAAGGCTCACTGCTGCATGAGGGCAGTGAAGGCTAGCCCGTCTGGTCCGATCCCACAGGAGAGTTACTGTAGCTGGCTATGATTAAAAAGGTGTCAGAACACACAGTGGATCACAACTTGCTGCGTAGCCACAGATGGGTCAGAGGACCCATGCTGACCCGTGTCCACCGCCAAAGGTACCAACTATACAGTGGGCATGTGAGTGTCAGAACTGGAGCAATGAAAGACATGTCACATTTTCTATTACCTCGTGTGGATGGACCCAAGCGTGTGCATCGTTTACCTGGGAAAGAGTTGACACCAGGACACACTATGGGAAGAAGGCAAGCCGGTGGAGGCAGTGTGATGCTCTAGGCAATGATCTGCTGGGAAATCTTTGGTCCTGACATACAAGTAAATGTTATTTTGACATGTACAACCTACCTGGACATTATTGCAGACCTTCAGGTCAACAGTGTTCCCTGATGGCAGTGGCCTCTTTCAGCAGGATAATGCACACTGCCACGCTGCAAAAAATTGTTTAGGAATGGTTTGAGAAGCATGAAAAAGAGTTCAAGATGTTGACTTGGCCTCAAAATTCCCCAGATATCAATCCCGTCAAGCATCTGTGGGATGTGCTGGTCAAACAAGTCCGATCCATGCAGGCCCCACCTCAGAATTTACAGGAAGAATCTGCTGCTAACACCTTGGTGCCAGAAACCACAGGACACCATCAGAGGTCTTGAGGAGTCCGTTCCTAGACAGGTCGGGGGGGGGGGACCTACAATATATCAGACAGGTCGGTTTAATGTTACGGCTGATCAGTGTATATGCATATATAAGGCACAGCTAAGCACCTTATGGTGCAATACAGTAATTAAAAGCAAAGTAAACAGCAGGAGTGCCATTCAATAGCCAGCTCTCAGTGACTAATTTAATATATTTCATTTCGCTACAATGCCGTAACTAATCAGCAAGAAGTCTGAACTCAAGGCCTGCTACTTATCAATAGTCAAACATGGCTCATCAGCACTTAATGGGGAGCTGCTTTTTAAATATATGCTGTCAGTTCCAGCACAATGCCCTGCATATCCAAATGAAATAGTGTTAAATTCATCATTGAATAGAGGTGTTACATCTTTCTTGATTTCTATAGGATGTGTAAGTGTCTAATTTTTTTCTGCTTTGCCAGTTGACTTTTTAAATTCAATCTAAGATTAAGATTAAGATGAATTTTATTGATCCGAGTGGGAAATTCTAGTGCATACAGCAGCAAGAACACAGACAAACATAAATTAATATAATTAAAAAACAGAATATTGTTATACTACAGAAATAAATATATGAAGATAAAAATAATAAATGACCAATATCATTTATGCCATTACCAAATAGATAACACCAGACTTTTACTGTACAAGATGGAAGGCTTCTTAATGTGTTATGATTGTGGGTGGGCAGTGGTCTGTCAGAGGTGTTTTGGTTTCTGATGGCAGCAGGCAGGAATGATCCCCAGTAGTGTTTTTAGCACTGCATGGTGGCTAAATGGGCCCCAGGATAATGCCCCCCGAAGCAGATGAGCATAATTGTTCATAATATTGTATTTTTGCCAAATCTTCTTCTCTGCCTCTGCCTCCAGTGGATCCAGGATCCGTCCTGTGATGGAGCTGGCATTCCTGATGAGTTTGTTCAGTCGTTTGGTATCGCCTGAACTGATGGCACTTTCCCAGCAGACCATAGCATAGAAAAGCACACTGGCCACTACGGCCTAATAATACTTATATTGCAGTTGGCTACACACATTAAAAGACCTTAGCCTCCTCAGAACTGGTCTGCTCTGGTCTTTGGTGTACAGCGCTGCTGTTTTGTTTTCCCAGTCCAGAATGCTGTTCAGTTGACCCCCCCCCCCCCCAGGTACCTGTAGCCCTGCACCACCTCCGCTTCCTCCCTCTGGATGGTGACTGGTCTCAGGGGCTCCCTGTTATGCTGGAAGGCCACCACAAGCCCATTTTGTTCTCCCTGCACCACAAGACAAAGTCCTTTACTAGTCCTCTGTACTCTGACTCATCTCCATTGCTGATGTCAAGTCTCACTGCTGCAATGAGGAAGATACCTGAGAACTTCTGCAGATGGCAAGAACTGATGCTGTACTGGATGTCTGACACGTAGAGGATAAACAGGAAGGCTTACTGGAATTTGTCTTTCGTCAGCTTACCACTTCAACATTCCTTTATTTTTACATATGTTTTAAAACAGCAATAATTCTTCCCTTGGTCTTAATTTAATCATTGGTTCCCCACAAATCCTTGGATTTATGGAAAAGTAATCAGGTCTAAATAATGCAAAACTACTCTCTGGGAAACACAACTTATGACTGTGAATCACATTGTGAGAAACCATGACAAAAAACGCTAGATTAGCTATAAAAACACAACAAGCATACTCAAGGGTACGTTTACGTTTCAGTAATAATTACAAAATGCTGGAAAATGAATACATTTTTGAGTTCTCCTTTAATTCTCTAGAATGTCTACAGTAGCAAGCTACTTTCATCAGATCGTACCGATTAGAAGTGGTCTTGTGGTTACAGGGTCAGCAATTCCTACAGTTTTCTACCACCTTCTATCCATGCTGTCCTGGCAACTCAGAAGTATTCATTGAAGTTCACCGTTTGATTTAAATATACACATTTTTTCCAATGTTAATGCAGTGGGGTAAAATGAAAAATCTTGTGAAGTGAAGTATCATGGCTGGAGAACAAATAATTCTAAATGTATATTTAGTATATAACTTGTAACTGCTGTTGCTCATAATGTATGAGGTGCTATATACACCACCTGAAATTAACATTCTACAAAGCGTGCCATCTGTGCTTTTCAGGCAGGGGGAAATTCTCAGTGTTCTCGCTTTCTTTAACAAAGTCAAAGGATAGAAAAGTCAACTTGAAGCAGTACAAATGAATGAGATTCCTCAAAGAGAAGTGGCAGCTTGGTTGAATGCAGACTTTTATCTTCTCTTACACTCCTTTTTCATTTTTTTTCTCCTTTCTTTTTGGTGATCCTGTACAACACTTTTGTCAATCAGTGTTATTTTGACTTTGACTTATGGAGCGATTAATCCTGTGGCCTTTGATACAATTTAGAAAAGTTAATACAACTAAAGAATTTAATACTTTTTTCATTTAAATGGAGTGAATGTATTCTTTCCTATTCAACCCAGAATTCTGAAGGTATTTGCTCCAAATTATATCATGCTTTACTTCTGTACATTTCCTCAGTCTTTAGCATGACATACCATGCCAATGACAGCAGGAATGTAAGCTTGACTTAGACCTCAACTTAGTAAGGACACATACATTTTCAGTTCTTATAAAATTAACTCATACCAATTGCACAGATATCAGCAGAAAGAAATACCTGATATCAATGCTAATGATGTGCCTGGAAGAACAAGCCTGGTGAATTTGAGTTGCTCATAAGGGGTGGAATCATTTTTATGTGTCTCTCCTGCTTGAGTTGGCTTGGTAAATCTGTAATTTCCTTATTTAATAAGCAGAACATGATGTATAACATAAATTAAACTCTTGGAGTTTAATAGCAAAGACCACTGATATTTTTAGTGGCTACAGAACCAGTTGTTGTGGAATAATGATGCCCTGCTTTTCTTCCAAGGGTTTGAATGTTCATAACATTTGGAAATTTACAGGTGTGGCACAGTTGACTATCTTTTGAATGTTGTTCAAGGTCTTATAAAGACCTTTCCTTTTTTATTAAAAACTGTAAAAGGTAAAATACGATTAGTATATTGCCAACTTTTTGTCCTGGAGCAGTCTAAGAAGCATTGTGCTATATTTTATGTTTTGTGGTTTATATAGCAAGGTGCTGAATTTTCTGCATTTTCACATTTTGCCCCCATAAAGAAATATTCTCAATGGTTTTTTATTAGTACAATATGCAAGAACAAGCATGTCCAGCTGAATTTCAATAGGAAGTTCTGAACTGGGTAACTGGTAAGTTGTTTTAACTTAAAGCTCCCACAGCACCCCGCAGAGACACTTGACTAAAATAATGATCCTTAAAATATTTCTCCTTAAATGAACTTTTGTATGCAACCTATGTAGAGGAAAACTTTAATTGAGGTCTGATACCTCTGATGTGGAGTATGTTGACAAGTATTGCAATTTAGTATGATTTATGTCGACCTTGATCAAGTCATGCATGGTTATTGCTCTGTTTTCTGCTCAGAGAAGAAACCAGTCTAACTGGACGCTGGATTACTTTCCTGACTGAAAGGCGGCTCAGTTATATTTGGTACGGTCGTTGTTTTCGGTGGTGAAGTGATATGACACCCGAATTTGACCAGTCGACCTAGTTGCAGGCTGAACGGGGGCTTCTGGGAGCACAGACACCTTAATGAGAGGGCTGCTCATTCACACAGCTGTCACCCTCTGCTGCAGCCTCGCTCACCTTCGTCCCACTGCCACAAATATCCTCCGGATGCTAGAGGTTACTGACTAGTCAGGCTATTTTCAGCTATTACTACATCGAGTACGTATTTTGGGTCTTCCAAAGCAGCATGTACTGTATGATCATGGGCAATATCCATAAACTGCTTCATTCAGCTATTATCTGCATAACCCTACATAACATTAAAGTATTGTTTACATTGACCAGAATTTTTCAGCAACTGTTAATTTGAGAAAAATTTCACAGTACAAAACTTCTGTTTAACTTTTTTTTATGTCTTATTTTGAACTGCCATTGTTTTTTCTATGGGTTTTCTCTCTTATAAACTGTTAAATTCCTGGAACATCTGACTGCAGCCCCTGTGGGGTTTTACATACATCAGTGTGGTCATTCCCCATCCTTTAAGGGATGCAGCACAACAAACAATCATGAATGAATCCTGCTCACAGAAACACAAAGCAGGGGAAATATGGAGGGGGTCACACCTTTTAACAACACAACAGTGTGATAGCACCCTGTCACGGACTGCTTTTATATGTACAGCATAAGTAATGTAATTGTTGCTTGCACTCAGGCACACATTGACCAGTTATGCTTATAAAATGACATTCAGAAGATGGGGGGGGGTCAATATGTTTATTTGTCATTATGTTGTTTTACCTCTTTAAAGCAATAAAATATGTGATCAAAAAGTAATTTTTATTTGATGTGGGTATTGTACATATCATGTGGTTAAATAGGTAATTTTTTTTAAACATAACAGGTAAATGAAATTTAAAAATGCATCAAAAAGGCTTATCACTATAAATAATATTCTTGCTTATTCATTTGTAATGTCCCTGTGAAGATGCATTAAAATATCAAGTTATTCACGGATTGCTTCTTACACAAGTTTTACCTCAAGCAGCAATACAGTAAGTGAAACAAGTCAAAATACAAAAACATGTGGCAGAAATCACGTAGGAATATCTCATCCATCAAGAAATGAGTGTGAGGTCAGCGCTACTAATGTAAATTAATTTTCGAGCTGATGAAAAAACATGATTTTTAGTACAAAACTGACCTTTTACTAAACAATTCACTTTGAATCTTTTAATGCATTTTCTGAAATTAAAAATAAAAAGGTTAACATTGAAGGAAGTGGAGATGAACTCTGGCAAGGTCTGATTTGGACACTTTTGATAGTACTGTCAATTACCTTTAATCTTGACTATATGAAAAAGAAAAAAAAAGATCAGTAACTAAATGTATTCCAATTTTAATTTTCTTTAAATATATATGTATTTTATGTATAACTTTGCATAGCTATACAAAGATGTAAAGATGTACCACCAAGTCTGCAAGTCTCTCATGTTGAATATGAATCATCCTCAGGAGATGGTCACTAATATATATCATAATAAACCTTGCTGCTGACTGCTAGACAGCAATCAAATGAATGGAGTTAAATCTTAATGGAAGAGGCAGGTGAACTCTAAGCTTAACTGCCAGGCGTCATAGTAGATTTTCTAGATTAGTCCCTAGGTACCATCCTTCGTGTGATGTTTCCCAGACACCTCTGTACCTTCTACCACAGGATGACTCAGGTAATTTGGAGTCTGCACAAAAGCCCCTGACCTATGTTTATATGCTGGGAAGGTTTAGAAAATGGATGGATGGATGAATGGAAAACCAAACTGCAGGTGGAATGCTAGACTTAACTAATATCATTAATGCAACAAGCCAAGGTTTGCAGTGATGGACGTAAAATGATAATCATAAAAATAGGTTAGGGGGCGGCATGGTGGTGCAGTGGTTAGCACTGTTGTTCTCCCCGTGTCGTCGTGGGGTTTCCTCCTGGTACTCCAGTTTCCCTCCAAAGACATGCTGAGGCTAATTGGCGTTGCTAATTTGCCCTTAGGTGTGAATGGTGTGTGAGTGTGCCCTGCGATGGGCTGGCCCCCCATCCAGGGTTGTTCCCTGCCTCGTGCCCATTGCTTCCAGGATAGGCTCCAGACCCCCCGTGACCCAGTAGGATAAGCGGGTTGGACAATGGATGGATGGATGGAAAAAAATAGGTTAATTCAAGCGATATAGCTGTAATTACTTTCAAAGTCCTCGTGTTATCAGTGCAGAACTGGTCAGTCTCCTGATTAGCGCTTTATATAGGCTGTCAGATATGGGAACTGGTCAAATTACTCAGTAATGGATTTTGGTATTACAGCTTACAGTTTATCTACTTTTTCATTTGTTTGTTTGGTGCTTTTCAAGGGCCTGCTGAATAATATTTATAAAATTATGTCACTCACAACAGTGCCTAAAGACTTTCATTATTGTGCCACTCTGATCTGGCATATTCTGTGATAGATGTGATCTGTAACTGGATGTGTAACAAGAATCTGGGATTTTCCTGTTTGTTTGATACTCTGCCTATGACAATTGAACAATTAATGCATATGCAACAAAGTGACCAATGTAAGGCAACTAGTCAGAGAATCAAAGCAATAGAGGATAAAGAGATTTGCAAAACATGCCAATGTCAATGTACTGCATTTTTTTTTTTATTTCAGATGCAAGCTGATATGACAGCAGAGCTTCTGTTTTTCATTTATTCTTTTCCAGTCTTTTCAGAAGATTACTGAGTAAATAAATATTATTGGTGCTTATGTTTCCTCTCTTCCGCCCACAGCATTCTGTAAGGAAGGCTGCCGCAGCGGGGGGACCTGTGTGTCACCTAACACCTGCCTTTGTCCTCCTGGCTTTACTGGACGACACTGCGAGAAAGGTGAGGCTCTCCATCCATCAGCCTGTACTGTAATCTGCAGGACTCCATGGCTCTTTATCCGTATACAGTATGTACACTAAGCAATGCCTCATCTGTCCAAGTGCTGCAAGGTCTAAGGTGACATAGCACTTACACGAGTTTCTCACATTTCTTCCTGAACTCTTCCTTTAAATTAGATTATTTTAGCCTTATTTAAACCTAACTATTTATGATACCTGAAAAGAAGGGGAAATGGGTCTTTATTTTATTTTAGCAAATGAGATATCATCTGTGATATATGTTAATTCTCCTGAATGAAATGACACAACTGCTTATCTCCTACCACAGTTTTCTACTAAAGTGTGCCAGAGAAGGTTATTCTGATTTAGTGCTAATGAATAAACGATCCTGCTGCTGGTCATAGTGGCCCAGGCAGAGGTTAACTGGACTCCGTCTCATTGCTGTCATGGAAACCGATGACTGTCACAGTACAGTAATGATAAAATTCCTCCCATGTGCCTCTAATGGAATAGCCATCAGGAGTTATTTATGTGCTGTTAAAAAGAAGGAATTGTTAAGCTGATCTGAGTTGTTTCTGTTCAACACTAAAGCTCTATGAGAGCAATCCCTGGTGTTATAAATTAGGATGTAGTGCCTTAGTACATTTTTTGATTAGTATACATTCTTTCTACTGATGGTTTCATCTAGCTGTATATCCAGATACAATTCTTGAACCTTAATTTGCAGACAGCCAAATATAGTGCAGGGTGTCATTTCAGAGAAAATATCCTGTATTATGCAAAAAGTCAAGGTGATTGCCACATTCATGCTTGTTTACATTTTATTGACTACTGGATCTCTGGGAATAAATTTATGACAGATTGCTGGATCTTCTTATGCATCTTTTACTTCTTAAAGATTACATAAATCAGCAGAGGGAAGGAATGGAACCTGGGGAGAGATGACAGAATAGGAATGATTGTGAATGTGATGGGTCTTTATTCTACCGTTACTGTACATAAGCAATACTGATTCTTCCAGTAAAATAAGTGTCCAGACTTAAAGAATTCTGGATGTTCATTTTTCTTCTTTGTCAGGTTTGTTTTGAGGATGAAGGGTAAAGTCCACAGTTTATTCATTTACATTAAAAGAAAACAAGAATAAAATCAAAGTTAATTACCTTTCCTTTGCCGCTGTGACTGGAGGCATCCTCTTACCCTTTAAATTTTATCTTTAAAACTGCCTGGCTTCCAGCCCAGGCGGTAACAGTATCTGCCCACTGCCCAAAGTGCAATGGCAAACGCAAATAATATCTTTCAGCACTTTGTCACACCTTAAGGAGTGTGGCTTGGCTTTGAAAATTAGCAGCTAATGCTGCCTTTGGAAAAAGACCTAGTTGTCATGGAAACTTCCTTTGACTAAAATCTCAAGGTTGCCGCGTGCACAGTTCTAAGTTTCACAGTCAAACACTGAGAAGGGATTTCCACTTCAATTCCAGTGGTTATGTACTTCCTTGGATTTTTCCTGACTACTGTACAAAACATTTAAATGAACTGGGTACTTACTTTGAATTGCTTGTTTTTTTCTTTTTTTCCAGTAAGTTATATTGAGATGATAGGGAGTCATAACAAACAGTAGTAAATGGTCATCTGGCTCCATTTCTCTGTGCCTGATTACATTGAAGTGGGGCCATTTTAACGGAATGCTTCATCAGACTTCATTTGAAAAGACTACAGCTGTCGAGTAGAATCCTGGCAAACATTTCCTGTTTGTATATTAGTGGCACAGTATAACTTTGTGACCCACAGATACAGTCCATGCTGAAAATTGAGACAATGAAAATCTTAGAAGATCAAAAAATATGTGCATGCAAGGACACTTTCTCATTAACATAATAACTCAAAAATTATTTGATGGAAATTTTGTTCATACATTGTATGGGTGAAGATGTGGTATTGGTTAAATTTTGCAAAGCAATGCTGCTTAGTGGCAGCAAAGGGAAGGGTGACCTTGTGAACATAACTCAAAAAGTATTTTTCAAACGTGGCAGACACACGCTGTATGGGTGTCAAGCACCTGGTCAAGCATTTCATAGGTCAGTGGCTCTCAAACTGATTTTTCTTTCACTGCCACTCCATCAGTAAATTTTATTGGCAGTCAATGAAATTCACCGCATGTAACCCCCCCTTCCCCAACTACTTGGCTAATCTGTAAATTAGTGAAACTTATCATGGGAGAACACCCCTCCCCCACAGCTACAGGCACAGATCTGGCATACTGTAATACTTTTACAAATAAGGTCAGGGGGATACATTGCTGTCGTTCTGACATTTGGCATCTAGTTTCACCCGATGCCCTGAAGTTACTCATCCTCATAGCATTAAATTAAAAGGGTTTAATACATTTATTGGACCAAAAATCATGTGTAATGCGTTCTGACAAAGATACTGTTATATGGGACTGTATTTTTATTTTTTCCCTATTTGTCCAGTCCTCACAACCCACGACATTTCTCACCTGCTTTCTGCAGGAATGCTCTGCACTTCCTTCTTGCACCTCTTTTTTCAGCTAACAACCTGTTTGCATAGATTCACCAATTTGCATAGGTGCACCGACATAAAAGTTCATTGATGCGACTGGCCCAATTAAAAAAAGTGTGTACAATTTGAGATTAACTCAGGATGCATTGTTTCTAAAATCTTTGCATTGGCAAAATCCGATCTGTTAATGTAGAATAGTGAGTTAAATATGGAAGTAAATTAATAACATAAGTCGCTGATGAAAAAAAAACACGTTGAATTACACTATCGAATAAAAACGCATTGCATTAATGACGGTTTGAATTTTTGAGGACTGTAATTTAATATGTGCATACATTTAAACATTGAACATTTCAACTGAAAACATTTCAATCGTAATTTCATTGCTTAAATATTCAGTACAAAAATATTCGGCTTCCAAAATTCAGTTCCAAAAGATACGTATTTTAAAGTGCATGTTTATAATTCAACCACATGAATTCAGTTCATTTAATTTCGCCTCAAAATAAATTTCAAAAGAACAAATTCAGTTGAAAATATTCCATGTGTTTTATTCGCATCTTTATTATTCAAGCAGTAACATTCAGTCCTCTTATTTCTGCTTTACAATATTCAGTCCCGTTATTTTCGCTGTTTCAAATACGCTGCCACAATTTCAGTGGCTTAAAAAAGATCCGAAATTCAACCCTCTACATCCGGGACTAGCAGGATATGAGCCATAGATTGCCGATAGAGTTCTCTTCGGGAACCGCGATCTAAATGGAGCAAGCGATCAGTACAAGTACTGATTGACTTGGCAGCAGATTTTTGTTGATTGTATTATTTATGTTTCTTGTCGTTTACTGGTCAATCCGATAACTTATTGCAACCCCAACTAGTAGGTTTTTATGTAAATAATTCGCTAGCTGCATGAATTATCACCAAACTTATCTTGCTAACGTAAGATGCCTGCGGGCAACTACAAGGTTTACACACCAAGAGTTTAAATCAGCGTGATAAATTTATAATAACGACAGTCAGTTATGAAAGCTGCTGGCAACAGGTATAATGGCAAGGGTGCCAGCAACTGACTCATACCTTGATGGAATTTGTATAAATAGTGTATTATAACTATTATGTAAGAAAACAAATGTTTAGCACGATATTATACACTGATGACGATATGAATGTTCATATGTTTACAATAAGGCTCCCTGTTGCCACTTGTAAATGGTAGTAACTCATTAATAAAAAGAAAACTGTCATAACTTGTTTAAAATGGTCTATTAATAATTTACAAAGTGTTACAACCTTATGAATAACCACATTATAAACTATTCATAAACTCTTTATATGGGTAGCCTTATTGTAAAGTGGCACCAATGTCACCAATAATTTTTGACCAATTTTTTGTGGCCAGTTCTCTGCAAATCTCAAGGAGTTGGAGGCATGTCCAGCGATGCATCGTATCATGTCGAATCGCACTGCATCGCAATAGTAGTGAATTGTATTGTATCACAATAGAAGTGGCTTCATATGTGTCTTTAATGTAGTGAATCATTGGCGATGCATCGAGATGTGTATCACATCACCTCAGTGATGGAGATGCACATCATTAGTCTGCACATCCCTCAAAAAGGGTCTGCACAGCTTTTGGGCACATGGTCTAGGAATGCTGTGATGGACTGGGAACCCACCCTAAGTTGTTCCCTGCCTTGCGCCCATAGCTTTTGGGATAGGCTTCAGACCCCTGCCATCCTGCATAGGACCAGCGGGTACAGAAAATGGTTTTATGGATGAATTAGTAACAGGGTTATTCTTGTATTTTTGTTGCATAATTCTAAACAGAAATCTACCTTTTCTACATCATAAGTTAGAATCCTATTTGTACACATTATTTATTAAAAATAAGACGGATACTTAAATAAAATAGATGTTGAAGCCAAAACAACAGTGACATCTGCAAAAGTTTTGGCATCCATATAGTTTACTGCGTGGTTGTTGATGCAGCATGCAGTTAGCTGATATAATAATAATAATAATAGGTACTTTATTGATCCCCGTGGGGAAATTGTTTTTACGCCTCCCTCAACTTGCTCTTTGTAGAGCAAGCTGTCCACGAAGGGCAGCTACCTGTTGGGACACCCAGGGAGCTGGGGATTGAGGGTCTTGCTCAAGGACCCGCAGACATGCTGAGGCTGGGCTTGAACTGGCGACCTTGTGATTACAGGCACACAGCTTAGCCCACTGAGCCACACGCTGCCCATTATTATGACATTATGACATTATTATGAGGTCACAAAGATAGGGAGGGGCTGTACCATAAATAGAATTGGTTACCAAACCCCAGTGCCAATATTTCACCAGTTCTTATACAATCGGTATGTACTGGACTACATTGCATCACATATTTCAGTGTTTTGGTGTCACTTGCATCGATTAAAATATTTGCTCTCTGTTTCTCTGGCAACAGAAGCATCACTGCACCTCACATGCCATCACTAGTTAACATTCCATTTGCTTTGATGTCAGCAGATGCCTGCCGTTAGCTAGTAACCATCATAGACTCAGTTAAAATCCATAAAGATGAACAGTCTAAAGCAGGGATGGGCAATCTTATCGAGAAAGGGCTGTTGTGTATGTGGGATTTCGCTGTAACTCCCTAATTAGATTACTACTTAGAAGACTGATTGGTTGAAGAGGCCTCACACCTGGGTTTGAACAACTGACCTAAAGGTTATTCCAAAAACCGACATACACACCGGCCCTTTGCGGATAAGATTGCCCACCGCTGGTCTAAAGTCTAGTTGTATTTCACTCAAAAGGATTCCTACTATGGAGAGATTATTCAGACTATTGCCACATTTCGCAATATATTTATTTATTAATGCACACATTATTTATTTTAAAAAGTCTAAATAATCCCTCCATATCTGACACTGGCATGTCATGTAAATTTGTGAAGTGTTTTGTATTTATTAATATATTTAAGGTGTTAGTACAGTATAGGCCAATTGATCCATTTGAAATAAAAATTTGCCTTGGAAATAAAATATGCAGTTCTTCAATGTTGTTGACCTTCGTTTGGTGCTTTATTAACTAATTTTTTTAGGTAACGTTTAGGCACTGTTTTGACACATGCATCGTTTAAAAAATATCGTTTTAGCAAAACGATGCCCAAACCTAACCACGAACAGCTTTGCATGTAAATGTATTTTAAAACCAGTATGGCATGACATGGAGTCAGTGAAGTTCAGCGAGTACATGATAGATATGTGGACGAAGAGGAGTGTGTGGATGCAGGCAGCACTATTTTGAACATATTGTAGTTTGTTTAAGGATTTGGACGGTAGAAAAAAGGCATTAAAGTTCTCCAGTCGATATGTTATGAAGGCATTGAACAGTCATTCAGAATCAGGTAGTAACAGAAATTACTTGAATCTAGCAATAATTCAGAGGTGGGAAAGAGATATTTTGGTTATAGTTTTAATATGGGTGTGAAAGGTAAGTTGCTGATCAGCAGGATCCCAAGATTGCGTATGTGAGATGATGGATGTACTTGACTATTGTCATTTGTAAGGTTAAAGTTTGTGACCTTTTGCTTTAAGAGTACAAAGTCTATTGGTAAACTGAGAAGAATTAACAAACCTCACAACACACTCTTTAATGAGAGCAACCTCATCAATAATTGAACTAATGTAGTGATTGTATTGCTCAGTTGTAGCACACTCAGGTATCTTGTTTAATGAGTCAGCTAGTAGGCTGAGACTGGTGCGAGTCCTGAATTAGATAGTGAGCTTCCTGCTAGCATATTGTATAGTGCAATTAATGCCAAATGCCAACAGCTCGTGGTCAAGTACCAGTTAGAGTGCCTACAACACTAGTTATCTTCACCCCAGTTCTAAAGACAAGGTCAATTGTATGACCTTTTGTGCAATACTGAAGCAGTCAAGGATATCAGAAAGGGTGCTGGCATACTTACACAGCAGATTACACAGGTCTACAATTTTTTTTTCAGGTTCCAAGGTTTTTTTGAATGGATTTAGGGTATTTTGAGGGTGCTGAATTCAAAAATCCCATTACTTTTGCTGAATTGGTTCTAGTTTTTGAGATAATCCATGAAAATAATGCATTCCCCCAATGCGACTTGTGTATGATAACAAATGCAATAGCTTTTGGTCTGTCTTTTGACTCTTTAACAGTGGCTTAGGTAATGAAATGAATGGTGAAGCATTGAAGGAGAGTCTGAAAATAAAATTAGAATTAAGTTCACATGTGCTTGTTTGCATGTTCGTTTATTGCTGTTGTTACTGTGGTGGTGAATATTTACCCAGATCAAACCTGCCAAGTCCTTCCAAAGGAAGGGCATCATGGGAACACCTGTCTGGTTTTTAGCCAGAAATGGTTGAAATGCTTGTGATAGGGCCATGAAAAAATGTAGTTTGGCCAGAAGAAGGGGATCCATTCAGGCTTCACAAATGCAGTGAAAAGAAAATGTCCCTGGGTTTTTTTTTTTTACCTATTTATGACTTCACCAGGTCCACATATTTCACAATAGAGGGCCAGACTTCCAATGCTTGTTCGACAGCTGGCAGATTTTCGAGCCACCGATGGCCACAGAAAGGTAGAGGGAATCTTGAGAATGATGTTGCAGCTGTGAAGTCCTCTCTTCTGGCTGGTGCAGAGTGGAAAAGAATTGGGGGGGAATGCATTATGTTCATGGATTATCTTTGAGCACTGTCTCCACCATCCACACTTCAAAACCAGTCTTGAATGAGCTGTGAAGGGTATGTAGGCCACAACTCCCTACAATTACTAACTGTGTCCCAGCAAATTGCTCACCACAGTGTGAATGTCATCTTTGGACGTATAGGAGTGATGTCGGCTAACCGTTTGCAAAGCCCATAGCCCTTCTGCTTTCAGTGTGTCGGTTGAGGAGAATGTACTGAAGGCATTGCTTGTCATGGGATCCGGAGACACTACCAAAGCAGGTGTAGGCCTATCTGTAGAGGTTGTACTTGCAGGACTGGCAGACAATTGAATGGGGACAGTTGTTGTCCGACTGTCGACAAAACGCTGTGCTTCTCTCACCTGATATGTGAGTCAATGGCTTTAGAGCCCATTGTTGCCAGTTTGATGACTTTTTTACAAAGGTCGCATCGCGCTTCATAGACATTAGTTGTCTTTTTCAACCAGTCACGATACTTTTTTTTTGAAGCATTGACATTACTAACAATTAATAACTAATTAATATTGTATTAATTAATCAAATCATACATAACTTTTTCCTGTCACTGTTAGATATTTTTAATTTCTTTTTTGTATGAGACTGTTTACTTACTAGTTGTAACTAGTAAATATCAATATTCTTGCAATTCCGATTGCTTTTCAAACATGTTGCGTTAATTAATTAATTAACTATTAAATATCTCAGAAACTAGAGCCAATCTGGCAAAACCGAAGTTATATTCTTAATTAGCACCACAAACTTAATATACTGTTCAGACATCGTTGGCACCAAAATCACTGTACACCAGTGTTATTAATGTTAACCAGCTAGTAGCACGGCAGTGCAGCAGACAGCAACTGTGTGGCAGCAAAGGAAGGAATCAACAGCTGTAGAAGACACTTGGTCTTGTGAACACAGTAATTCTAAAAGTATTGTATGGATCTTTTCAAATTTTGGAGGTACTGTACATTGAAGGGGAGAAACCTCTAAGTGAGCAAATTTTGAGACAGATCTCCCCAAAACTGAAGCAGTGCTTCATTGTGATGGCAAAGAGAAGGTCAGCTCAGACACTTGATCTTGTCAGAATGATAACACAAAAATTATTTTTCCGATCTTTTCTAACTTTGCAGGCATGGGTGAAGATCTAGACCTTTTCAAATATTGACATAAATTGCACCAAAATTGAAGCAACGGCACTTAGTGATAGCGAAAAAAAGGAATACAGGCTTATCCTTTTGATCAGGATTGCTATTATTATGGTATTTACTCCATTTCATATTTGATGGATCTTATTACCACTTCAGAAAAACACTATATGGATGAAAATCTACATTTGAAAACCTTCCCCTTGGCGGAACACAAATCATTACAAAATTGCAACTGCACTACAGAGGGCAGCAATACTGGAACTGCAAGACAGAGGGTGGCAGAGAGCAAAAATTGAGTCTGCAGCCACTTCTGCAGTCAAGCATTCACATGAGAGGCCCCTTGAGAGATAATTCATACTTGGTCTCATGCACAACATCATAATCTCAAACATACACCACTATACTCTTACACAAAGACTACCATACCCACTTACAAGCACAATCATACTCCCTTTTATATACTGTCACACTCTTCTCTGTCAGCACTGTTCTCTGAGAACTATATCTACTTATATACACAGTATAGGCTTGCACTTATATCCTCTGCATAGCAGAGGATAATAGTATATGTAAATGAAGTTAACAGTGTTTGTGTAACAAAGGTCTAATACAGTATATGCATGAGATATAATATTTTAAACCAAATAACAGCATATGTAACAGAAATAAACAGTACATCTGAATGTAAATAATGATGTACTGTATAAGGAACAGAATGACAGTGAATGTAACACAGAATGGTAGGGTACGCGAATGAGAATAATTATTTGTGTGAGACAGTGTGATTGAAACAGAAATGTGACAGACAACACAGAAAAAGGGAGGACTGGGATCAGGTGTGGTGAGTGGTTTTAATGAGGCGTGGGGCAGGTCGTAATCAAAACAGTCCAAATGTTGGAAATGGTACTACGTTCTCAGTTCCTGAGTGGTTATATTTGACGAGACCCACTTTCCAAATCATGATCGATATGACATGATGAAGGAACTCACTGAAGCCATTGGTACAGTGGCCGATAAGTGGCAACACGCTGCAAATTCAGAAAACAATTATAAACTCTGAAAGAACATACAAAACAGAAACAATGTTGCAATTCCACCCACAACACAATGGATGTTTCTGGGGGACAATGAAATGAGGCAGACCATTTGGGCTGGGTGGTATATCAAATGTTTATAGTAAATCACTATATTTCCAAAACGAGATATAGAATGACAATACCATTTATATCAATATTCTTCTATCGTGTGTTAAAATTAGGGCTCTAATAGTATTCTTTCCTGGTTGTAAGCAATGAGACTTCATTGCACATCTCACAGAGAATTAGATGGAGAGGAAAGGCGATGAATCATTGTTACTTGGTTTATTTCATTTTAAATCATTGCCAAATACACAATGCTGTGTGTGACACCAAGTGTGAATTATCCATCAAGGGGTCTCTCATATATTCAGGTAAAAACACATTTATTAACTTTCATTTCTCCAGGTAATCCATCCAGTACTAGAAATTGTACAAACTAGTGTGTGTGAGACAAGTAGGTATTAAAAGAACAGAATAACTGAAACATATATGTAGCATGTTTTTCATGAACTACACCAACAAACAGTTTTATTAATGTGTAATATCCGAGCTAAAATGGTGTGCACGTCTTTAAAATTTCCCCAATTTAAAAATTATTCTTGAAATAAATATTTATGGAGACTCCATTGTTCTACTGGGGGACTTGCTAACGCTTGTAATGACAGTGATGTTATGGACAGTGATGTTATGGAAGTGATGTTATGGACAGTGATGTTATGGACAGTGATATTATGACAGTGATGTTATGGACAGTGATGTTATGACAGTGATGTTATGGACAGTGAGGTTATGACAGTGATGTTATGGACAGTGATGTTATGACAGTGATGTTATGGACAGTGATATTATGACAGTGATGTTATGGACAGTGATGTAATGACAGTGATGTTATGGACAGTGATGTAATGACAGTGATGTTATGGACAGTGAGGTTATGACAGTGATGTTATGGACAGTGATGTTATGGACAGTGATGTAATGACAGTGATGTTATGGACAGTGATGTAATGACAGTGATGTTATGGACAGTGATGTTATGGACAGTGATGTTATGGACAGTGAGGTTATGACAGTGATGTTATGGACAGTGATGTTATGGACAGTGATGTAATGACAGTGATGTTATGGACAGTGATATTATGGACAGTGATGTTATGGACAGTGAGGTTATGACAGTGATGTTATGGACAGTGATGTTATGACAGTGATGTTATGGACAGTGATATTATGACAGTGATGTTATGGACAGTGATGTTATGGACAGTGATGTAATGACAGTGATGTTATGGACAGTGATGTTATGACAGTGATGTCATGGACAGTGATGTCATGGACAGTGATGTTATGGACAGTGATGTTATGACAGTGATGTCATGGACAGTGATGTCATGGACAGTGATGTCATGGACAGTGATGTTATGGACAGTGATGTTATGGACAGTGATGTTATGGACAGTGAGGTTATGACAGTGATGTTATGGACAGTGATGTAATGACAGTGATGTTATGGACAGTGATGTTATGACAGTGATGTTATGGACAGTGATATTATGACAGTGATGTTATGGACAGTGATGTAATGACAGTGATGTTATGGACAGTGATGTTATGACAGTGATATTATGGACAGTGATGTCATGGACAGTGATGTCATGGACAGTGATGTTATGACAGTGATGTCATGGACAGTGATGTCATGGACAGTGATGTCATGGACAGTGATGTTATGGACAGTGATGTCATGGACAGTGATGTCATGGACAGTGATATTATGGACAGTGATGTAATGACAGTGATGTCATGGACAGTGCCCGTTCTGACCCTGCCCTTCTCCTCTTCCCCATCTGTCCAGCAGCTGTTGCTGGCCATTCTGCCTTTTCCCCTCTATGTAGCTGTATCTTTTACCCTTGTGTGTTTCTCACTGGTCCCAGACCACTGCGTGGCTCACTAGGCTGAGTGTGTGGTTCAGAGAATGTGAACCAATGAGGTATGAGGCTGGTAAATCCCACCGTCACCTTTTGGGTTTTATATTCGACTTTTTTTGTCCTCAATGGTATAGTTTTGATTTTTGGGTTTCCTGTCATAATTCCCATGGTCTACCCTCCTTGTTTTAGGTTATGGTTTTGTTTTCTGAAATTAGCCTTGTAGTCCGAGGGTTAGATCGATGTTTTCTAGTTTCTGTGTATCTTTGGATTCTGTGATTAGTTTTGCTTTGTGTTCTTAGTGTCCAATTAAGTTCTTCTAGTTGTCTGTTAAGTTCCCTTGTTCTGTAATTAGCTCTGTTCATTAGTTCCACCTGTTACCTTGTATTTCCTGTTATTGGTTGATTAGTTAATCTTGCACTCCTGTGTCTTCATTAGTCCAGGTCAGTTTGGTGTATTTAGGTTGCTTTCTGTGTTCAGTCCTGCGGTGAATCTTTGCCTGTGGTTGTGTAGGTATTACTCTGTGTCTGTTTCTCTCCTTTATTTTGCCAATAAACCCCTTGTGTTCTGTTGCCGCTGCTAGTGGGTTGTTGCCTTCTTTACGCTTGCACCATGCCCCCGCTGCTGTGAAAAGTGAAACCCGGAGGGATGTGATTGGTAGGAACAGCCAGCCTGATCATTACCTGAGTGGGGCTCTATTACTGGCCGCCTGTGCTAACCACAGTTTGTCCATAACAAACGCCATGTTCAAATATATAGGTGTTCTAAGTGCACCTGGCACCAGAGCACCCTAGGCCACAGCTCAGTGATCGATTTTGTAATCTTATTGTCGGATCTGTGACTGCATGTCTTGGAGACTCGAGTGAAGCAAGCAGCAGCTGAACCGTCAGCTGATCAGCTGGTGGTGACTTGGATCAGATAGTGGGGGAAAATGCCGGACGAGTGTGAGTTTCCTGATAACGATTGATCTTGCTGAATAATGAACAAGATAACGAATGACATGGGTAACGAACAAGTGAGATTTGTGTTTCCCCAAAAGCCTTCATCATTCCAGAATTAGCAAACAAACTTAAAATACTTTGTTGGTTCCTCCACAGCCTCCACATAAGTGAAGCACAGACTGTCAATAGTGGGAACATCAAACCCAAGTATTTCAATTAACTAATTTACAAATCAATAAAAACACACCAAAACAACCAAAATTAAGACAAATCAACCTACTTGTTGAAAATACATAAATTGGTTCAAAATGTGATGTTGCATCCTTGTAAAAAAGAACAGTTGCAAGCAACAACAGAAAATGGAAGTAACACGCCTCTAAAGAAGCTTCAAAACAATTAATTTAGGAGGTGGCCAAAATTTTTTTTGAATGAAATCACTACTGAAGCATAGCATACACAACAATAACAGCACAGCAGCATCTGGGGAAAATGTTAGAACTTCCGAGAACTTTTGTAGGCATCAGAATCACATCTTCCACATGCCCAAAGCACCCTCTACAGCAGTGTGTGCAGTGTGATACCTCCCCTCAGCTAAGGTTTGCGGATTCAACACTGGAGTCAGCAGGTATTTGCTAAGAGGATGCCTGATGTCTCCCAATAACCAGCCATCAGCAAATGCACCATCCTGAACCATCCAAACACTCCAAAGCTGTACCAGATAAAAACATTGTACTCCCAGGCCACCGGGCCACAATGTCTATAAACTATCCTTGATGGTTGTATATCACCTGGACATCACTTGGCCTAATGCCAAGAACCCTTTTCGAATGGTGTAGACAGGAGTCAAGGGGCTGCAAATATGAATAGGGTTGAGGGTTCCATCCGCTGCACCTAAGATGCCTGCAATGACACGAAAACCAATTTTAATGTTATACAAGGCATTCCCTCCTGCTGGAACTTGTGCACACATTGCAATAGAAATGTGACCAATGCATGCACAGATTTGGACTCAGCAGCCTTGCTGAGGCCATGTGCATCTGTAGGACTGCAAGAATCCACTGGTGGTGTAGAAGTAGAGAGCATTTAGACCAGAAACTTTGCATCTTGGATGGCTCTGTCTCAAACACCATCTTTGGCTGAGCTGCACAATTCTCTGCCATTGCTGGCCCAATTGGATGTGATGGAATGCATAGCAAGTTTGATTGGTCAACTTATGTAGCCTACCAGGGTTGTTCATAATTTATGAAGTGCGCTCCATTAAATTCATCAATTGGAATTTTAATTAAATTGGCCACACACTATAAGATACATTTATTTTAATGAAAGGTTGGATTTTTCTCATTTTTCAGTGTGAGATGAAGCTACTTCACCTAAAGGTAGATTTTTTCCAAGAATCTTTGTAAATCTTTACAAGTGGTGCCAATAATTGTGGCGAGCTCTGTGTACAGCTGTGGAAAAAATTATGAGACCACAGCAAAATTTTTAGTTTAACACTTTTCTCAATTTATGGGTATGCTTCTGTCTTCTTTATAACTGACTTAATTTCATGAAACCAGGGCTACCCCTATAATAGAATGACTTAATATCATAGGAGAATGCCTTTACATGAAGAAATCATGACATACTTACTCAAAATGAGTAAAATATACATTTTTTTGTAAACTCCTACCTGGCTCTTCTCTGTTTCTCATTGATGAAGGGCTTCTTCCTTGCCTTATGGGTCTTCTGTCCTGCTTCTGAAGCCAGTTATCAATTGTCCTAGCAGTGCACTTCACACCACTTAATGTTTCCCATTCTTCTGAAGGTCACTTGATGTCATCCTCTGATCGATGTGGCATGGTTGGATAAGTTGACGATCATCTCTGGCATTAGAAAGGTGCTTATGCCCTCTACCTGGCTGGTTTTTTGTCATTCACAGTGTCTCCTATTTCACATCGTTCTTGTGTACTGCAGTCTTAAAATTTTGAGCCTGGAAGCAATCAGTGTAGCCTTCTGCCAGCAGAACCATGATTGAACCAGGATTTATCAATGCAGATTTTTAAAAAATATGGAGAGGTCTCAATTTTTTTAAAGAGCTGTATGTACTGGTGAGTAAAGTGTACTTAATATTTGCATGATTGTAAGATAAAAATTATGTAATTTTTTTAGTTTAATGAAATGCTGGCTCTCTAAGCCCTTTTCCATGGGAAAATATTTATTGTTTTTGCATATTTAACTGTTTATGTGTTTTAGCATTTGTGAGGAGTCTGTAGTAGCTTTTCTTGTGAGTGTCTGTGGGTTGTCAGATGGATAGGGCTGTGATAGGGTTACTTGAATGACTGTATTAAGTGCCCTTTCACCATGGTACACAGGGTGGGGATTCAGTGTATGCTACTTATGTTAACATGCCATGCAACTCATATTAAAATATTAAGCTGCATTGTTACAGCTCCACCTACACTATTCATATGATTTCTTGAATAGTGCACAACCCTGTTATGTACTGAAATTTCATACAGGTCTTAAAACAATGAGCTGTTTTTGCGCTATTTCATAGTCTACGTTGTAGTTTTATATTGCAACATTAACTTCTTCTTCTTATTATTATTATTATTATTATCATTATTATGTCATAATCACCACCCTCATCGTTATGTTGTCCAAAAAAAGAGTGTCAATGTGTTTTTATCTATTTTTAGTGATCTCCTGTGCGGGTCTGTAACAGGACAGCAGGCAAAAGTTTAAATAAAGAACCACATAGAAAATAACAAGTGGGTCGGTGTAAATTTCAGAGCTAGATAACAAACTATGTTAATTCCAAATGGATTTCGAGAAACACTCACTAATTAACGATTGATCTTAAGTTCTAGGTAATTAGCTACTTAGCATCATGAAGCTTTCAGGAAACTCATATCAGAAACTAAACATATAGTGACGGTATGCTGAGCATCTGGCAGAGGCCCCTTTGACTGACAGCTCCGGCAAAATGTCTCTTACGTTCAAAGAAAGGCTGGAGATACTGAGTCCAAATTGCTTGTGTTCCGTGCTGCTATTGCTGAGGCAGCTCTGCAGAGCTGTGGCTGTAAGGTTGTTGGTGCCTGTCGCGGCGGCAACTGCAGAACCCAGTGGGGGACATCAGGGGTAAATGGGGCAATCAGGCTGGAGAAGGAGACCTTCCATGATTGGCTAGCTTTTGGGACTCCTGAAACAGCTGTCAGGTACTGACCGGCTAACCAGAATGCAGCTTTGGCAGTTATGCAAACAAAACCTTGGATGTGGGAAGAGTGTGGGGAGTGTTTTAATAACCTCATTACTGTGTTTATCTGACTAGTGCCATAATCAGGTCATTAAAAACACATGTAGACATCTTAATCAGGTTATCGCAAGTAAACGTAGCCGTAGTCAGCTAACAAATAAAAACACTTCACTTACTTTGTGACTTGGGAAACTGCATATCCCTCTCCTCCTCTTGTATGGTCTGCAGGGTTGGACCAAAAACAATTTCTCTGTATTTTAGGATGGAATAGCGATACACAATATTTTCTATGAATTATGACAAATGTTCCATTTAAAATAAAAATCACAAGTGAAATATAACAATTGTTCCTCGTCATTCCCCGCCATCAAATTCCCTGTATGGTTCATGGGATAATGATATGGTGGATTATACTTTCTACTGATGCTGGGCAATCTCAGCATCCACCCAGCCACACCTCCAGTCTCTATACAGAGTGTAAACATCTCATACAGCATTGAACAATGTAGGGCATGGTGTTTTTTTTCTCCATATTTAATTAAATTTCCCCAAGCGCATTTTATCTACTAAATGTCTCCTGTGTGTCTCCTGCTTATGGTAAGAAGAAAAAAAGGAAAGCTTAGGGATGAAACTCAACATATTTGCCCAGCATGAAGACAGCAATTATTTATTTACCTATTCAGTGACAGTGGTTAATTATTTACTTAATTATGTGTCTTATCATATACATTTTTGGCTTATAATATTTTTAACGTTCAATCGGATTATTGGAACCTCTCCCCATTATCCCTTTGGAATAACCTTAATTTCTGCACTGATTGGTCAGTGTGATCTGACCATCTTCGAAGTTACAATAATGAATAAACACAAACCATTTTAACTGATAGCACACGAATTGTTGTATTATTCATGTACACATTGAATTCTTCATTCAACCATGCACAGTGTAGGTTGAAAAATTTAACCCCTAGGCTAATGACTTCAACAAAAGGGAAAAATGGAGTCAAGAGTTAGCAAACCTGGAGTCCAATCAATGAAACTAGATAGGAGGTGTGAGTTCTTATAAAAACACTAAAACATTCTGGGCCCTATTTTACCTATCTAAAGTGCACAGTCTGATGTGCACGTCGCAAGTTCTTCTGGGGCATGGCCAACCCACTTTTGCTGGTTAAATGGCAGAAAGATAATAGCAATATAAGGAACATGGTCGAAAAGGGTTATACTAAGTCTTGGAATTAGTCATGGGTGTGTTTGGGGTATAAAATGCTGTAAGCCAATCAGAGTGTCATCTCCCATTCCCTTCAAGAGGCAGGTGCACTTGCACCTTGGCAGATTGCTATTATTGCGATGAATTTGCCAGGCAGTAGAAAAGAACACTTCTCTACAAAGGAAATGGATCTGCTCGTGCATGAAATGAAAGTGCATAAGCAGACCATCTACAGCAACAGTGGGATGACACCAAAGCTCCCTGAGCTTTATAATTAATAATAATAATTACAGTAGTCCTCCAGTATCCGCAAGTGATATGTTGGAAGACCTACCACAGATAGGCATGGATAACAGCGAACCATCCGTGGACCTCATAATGTGATTTTCATGTACATACAAAAAGCCCCGGATATTCTGCGATGTGCCTTAGATGTTTTCAGGACCAAGAAATGCCTCTGATTGTACCTCATCTTGCTACTCTTTTTGGATAAAAGCATCAGTTAAACATAAATGAGTTACATGTACATCAAAAAAAAAAACTGTCTGTAGCCCCTCCTGACCTCATATATATCATTAGTGTACCAATTATAATTCTTAGTGTTATGTCACAGACGATATTGGTCATAGTACAAAAGAGAAATAAATAGGATAGAAATATTTAAACATATAGAAAATGTAAATATTTTAAATGACATTTTCAAACGGACATTAAAATATATACTAAGGAATACAAGTAACCACAATTACAAGTAACTAAATGGAGGGGAATGATTCTGCAACTTCTCATATAAGTGGAATGTGCAATAAATGAATAAGTATGCTTTCAGATGTACAGTACATGTTACAACAAGGACTCAGAGCATTCAGGTAAAAACACATTAATTAACTTTCATATTTCCAGGTGATCCATCCAAATAGTACAAGATGGTGAGTGTGGGATGAGTATGGATTAAATGGCCTGACCAAGTGACAGGCCTAACCAGGGACTGTAATGCTGTCGGTTTCAACACCACCAAATCTAGTTCAATAGGCATTTCATGGCAACGTCTCCTGGATTTCACATGAAAAGCCACTGGGGCAAATCCAGTCAGTCTAAAGCATCAGTCATGTTTCAAATGGGTCAGAATCATGATACTGCATTTACACCTGCAGAAACCGAGATGAACTGAAAGTGTGACTTCTTTGCACCTATTCAGTATGCATCTGCTGCCACCATTTGTCTCATCTATAATGTATAGAGTGGGCTTCTTTACATTCTTCACACTATACATTCAGGACTCAAAATGACCTCACAAACGGGTACATCAGATCGGCTGTTCTATCACATGCAGAATGGCTGACTTAATTCTCATTAATTTCCATCTCACCTTGTCTCACAGACTTCATTCTCATCCTGAAGGCATTACCTCATAAGAAGAGTGACCTGCAAATAAAGAGCCCTGGTTAGATCTGTTCCTCCTCAACTTGTCAGATGTTATTTTCCAGCAGATCTCATGATGAGAATGGAGGTCAAAGCAACAGGACATTGCTTTGACATTAGACAGATGACTGTATAATGCAGGTTACATTCCCTTGCAGTAACCTTGCAGGAATGTAATAGTGAAGTCAGAAGCAGCAGGGGGATAATCAGCCCAGCTGTGGTGAGATGCCACAACCCCTGCATTTTGGCTATCAAATCAGCTAGCCCACCTGCACTCTGAAGAAATGAACAGCAATGATATTAACAGGACTTAGGGAAAGGACCATTCTGTCCTCATCTTGTAGAGGTGAAGTATATGTACGCTGTAGAAAATTTAGTTGGTGCACATTTAATGAGGAAGACCCAATTTCTTGCAAGAGAACTAAAATTGTATATACTGTGTTTAAAACAAAATATGTACATCAACCAACAGTTGCAAGAAAAGTATGTGCACCATTTGGAATTATCTGGTTTTCGGCATTAATTGGTCATAAAACGTGATCTGATCATCATCTACAATGAGCTGCATTAGTGATTGTTCTTGTACACATTGAATATATAATTCAAACATTCCAAGTGTAGGTTGGAAGAAGTAAGCAAAGCCATGGATTTACTAACTAGTTGAACCTTCTTTGGCAGCAATAACCTCAAACAAGTGCTTCCAGTAGCTGTGGATCAGACCTGCATAACATTCAGGAGGAGTTTTGGACCATTCTTTCTTGTACAACTGCTTCAGCTTAGCCATATTTTTAGGATGTCTGGTGTGAACATCTCTCGAACGCCATTCCACTGTATCTCTTTTGGGTTAAGGCCTGGGCCAAAAGGGAGATTTCCTATTTTAAAACCACCCTGTAGTAGATTTACTTCAGTATTTATGGTCATTGTCCTGCTGCATCACCCAGCTTCTACTGAGCTTCAGCTGGCAGATAGCCACCCTGATATTATCCTGCAGAATTACCTTTAAAATATTGCCAATTAATTTTCCATGTAGTAATGACAAGCTGTCCAGGCCCTGAGCTAGCAATGCAGCCCCAAATCATGATGCACCCTCCACCGTACTTCACTGTTGTTCACGTTACAAGGTAGTTTTTATTTTGAATTTAATTTCTACAAACCCCATATCTAAGCATTTTGATTTCATCTTTCAGGTGTATTTGTCTGCAATGTCACAATTCAACTGCAATTGACTAAGTCATAACAATTACTATTGGTTACATCATCATGGTTGAAATGATTCTACTGTCAAAGTTCCACTCTTGTGATCTAGGCTCATGTCACTGTGAATAAAGGTGTCAGCTAAATATGTTAATGTAATGTAAATGTAGTCTAACGTAATAATTTAGAGAACAAAACAGCACGTTTCCATTACTGTGCAATTGGCAGAGCCTGAGACATGATAAAATCATTGTAACACTCTCACACAACACACACCTGTGAGCTATGACTGCATATAGTGACCAGTCTTTTTCATCTTGTTTGTTTGACTCATCTGCCGGCCCCTGGAGGATGGGCTCCCCCTTTGGGTCTGGTTCCTCCCAAGGTTTCTTCCTCTTAGGGAGTTTTTCCTTGCCACCGTTGCCTTTGGCTTACTCAATGGGGGGTCCTTACGAGGCAGAAATGTAAAGCGCATTGAGACAATGTAATGTTGTGATAATGCGCTATATAAATAAAATTGAATTGAAAATTGAATTGAATTCTCCGCAAAAGGCCAAAAAATGCAGGTTTCATATAAGGCTATCAAGTGTTGTTCTTATCTCAGTTATGTATGATAATGCATGATGTTTTCTATATGTTTCCTACAAGTCAGTGTTTTTTTGTGTATGATGATTGAGGATTCACAAAAACATACTTAACATGTAAGGCGCTGAAGGGAAAAACCTATGGGAAAAATATATAACTTGTGCATGAACTTTACATTTTAACATTTGTGATAAAACAGTAGGAGGTATGTGTTTAGTCCTTGTTGTTTCTTAATAAAAATGTATATTGCTTTTATAACATTTTAATGAAAGACATGTATGATACCTTCACATTCAGTCGGTGGAACCACTGTCCACGATTCAACTGATTCATTCAAAGAATTATGCATTCAAAGAAATACTGACAAAACATTTAACATGCATTTAATATGCATTGTACATCAATGTAGAGCTTATATGTTTGACAAAACATTAATATCTATTTTACATATATAAAGGACATATATGACTAATGACATACATTTAATATATTGTATATAAATGTAGTATTTATATGTTTGACAGACCATTAATTTAATATGTATTCTACCTCAATAAAGGCCATAACGCATGTTAATATGAATTTCATATTTTTTGAGTATCATTTAAATGGCTTATGTGAATTGGATAAACGCATGAGTCATATGTTATTTTTTAAAAACCTCTCCATATGGATTGTGTAGGGCCAGGTTTTTGGGATAACCCTTAGGTCAGCTGTTCAAATCTAGGTGTAAGAAATCTTCAGCTAATCAGTCCTCTTATTTGTAATCTAATTAGGGAGTTGCAGCAAAAACCTGCATACACAACAGCCCTTTCTGCATGAGATTGCTGCATATCAACATATTTAAAAATCAACGCTCATCAGTCCAGGCTAATTGTGCCTATTTTTGCTTACTAAAAGCAAGCAATACCTCATTTGAAAGCTGTGATTAGTTTTTGCGTTAATTGCTTATTCTCTACTGGAAATAGCAGAAAAGGCTAGCTTGTTTTTTAGCTGTTGTATTGGTTGTGTCATCTGTGTGCCTCTGCATCAAATCAATATTTTATTTCCCCAGAAGAACTAAAATTCAATCCATGGTTCCTCTCTGCTGAACTTAAATGTGAAACATGATCTGCTGTTACTGGGTGGCACGAAATAAAAAATTTTGAGACAAAAATATTTGGGGCATGGCTGAAAATATTCATGTCCTGTATGCTTGGCCCTGTATATTTTTTATGTGGTCTGAATTACTTGAACGATGCTCTATCTGTTGAGCTACAGGAGAACACAGCATTTTTTAATGCAGAGCAAATCATTGACGGGTGCAGACTCTAATACTTACATTTTCTGAAAAACTTAATTGTAAATTGTAACATATAGATTGATCCTGTTCACAAGGGTAAGCCTCTAATCATCTCATCCTTCTCTTTGTTGTCACAAAATGCTGTTGCCTCAGTTTTGGTGTGATTTGTCTCACCCATAAAATGTGTCTGCAAAGTTTGGAAAAGATCAGAAAAATAATTTTTGAGTTATTATGCTGACAAGATCAAATGTGTGAGGCGGCCTTCTCTTTGTTATCCCTATGTGGGACTGCTTTCATTTTGGTGATGTTCGTTCCAAAATTTGGCCATGTCCAGTCAACCTTATACAGCATGTCTCAGAATTTAATCAGTTCCAGTTCAGCAGCCGTACATCACTGCAGAGTATGAAAATGATCCATCAAAAACTTTTTGAGTTATCTCAATGAGATGAAGACTCAAATCTGCCCATTTTCCTATCACAATTTAAACAGGTCCATATCGTCATCCTTATAACAGGTCTGGAAAGGTTGAAAACGATCTGTCGAATCATTTGGAATTATAACGCTAATGGGATCCAATGTCTGAAACTACCCCCCCCCCCCCCCCCCCCTTTTTTTGCTGTTACCATGTAGCGCTGCTGCAACTCTGGGGTGATCTGTCTGAAAATGTATCAGTTCTACGTTTGTTTGTTCAGCAACCATTCAATGCCTCTGTAAAGTTTGAAAAAGATCAATCAAATATTTTGAGCTATCATTTTAACAGGATCAAATGTGAAAACTGCCCTGTTTTGCTGAAGTCCATGGAATACAGTATCATAAGGCTTGCACTATTGTTTAAGCTCAAAATATCACTTCATCACATTCATCTTGATGGAATTCACTGTATGCACATGTATCAATAAAAAATTAAACATACCAGAGTAGTGATATGTTTGTTTGGAAGAGTCCTGAAACATTTTATGACACTTGTGTGATCTTACTCTCTGTCTCGACAGATATCGACGAATGTGCAGAAGGCCTGATCCAGTGTCACAACCATTCCCGCTGTGTCAACCTGCCTGGCTGGTATCACTGTGAGTGCAGAAGTGGCTTCCAGGACAATGGATCTTACCTGCTCGACGGGGGATCCTGTGTTGGTGAGCACCAGAGTGCAACTCAGCATGCTTAAGATGTCAGTGTTAATATAAAGACGTTTTTTGCCAAATTCCCCATGAGAAATGGGCACGCTGTAGGAAGCTGGCACGGATACAAGAACTGTGTGGAATCCACGAAAGAGGCATACTCAGAGCTGGTAATATAACATACCTATTCCAACCATGTTTTTCCTAATGAGGCACTTACTCCCCACCCTGACTGTGAGATATTTGTATATCCTGCAGTAATGAAGGACCATACCCAGGAGGTGACTAGGGGGTGCTTAAATATAATTAGGTTGTTTCAGGTTGTTTCTATTTGTTTGTTCATTTATTAGTTTTTCCACCTCTTCACTCAAGCTGAGCTGGCCAACTATTCCAACTGTTCCCGTCTTCGGGCAACACTCATGGCCCATGCCACTTTGGGGGGGGGGGGAACGACTAACACACACCCTCTCCAATGCGTATGTGCTCTCAACCAACCACACTCCTTTTTATTCCACACTCGACGTAACAGTGCTCTGTTCCAGCCACAGGTTTTTATGCAGTAACCATGATAAAACCTTAGTCATGGTTTCCACAGTTACCCAAAAAAACATGAAAAATGGCAAACCATTGTAAACCATGGTTATTTAATCATAGTAAAACCATGGTTAATTTTCACAAGGGAACATAACATTGTCTTAATCATCGACCCTTTGGCTCTGTAGGCTGTCAAGCCAGAATTCATTTAAGTGGAAATTTGGGCATAATGGTAAACCAAAAATGTTAGAATTTTCTCAATATGTGTCGTGGCACAAGGTGACACATTTGCATGAATTACTTAACTTCATAACCTTTTGTGATCTACTAAACAATTAAATATAACATCAGTTGGTTTCCATACTATTTTCAGATGCATTCTTTAGAATCCATTCCATTTCTTTGGAATTTTGCATCGCATGATATATAGGTCAACTTAAATGTGCTTTTATGTCTTTTAACATATATATTTCTGTGCAATATAAAAACAGACATGCACTATACTAATATCAGCCGGTGTATATTTACATAAGCAACAAAACACACAAATCTCATCTCTGCATACTGATATAAACTTACTGTGATATCTTGGGCTTTTTTTCTTGCCATTTTCCATTCACTTTATGGACATGTGAAACCTTATTTCCAGTGCTAGTCCATCGCAGGTTATTCACATACAGGTACATTCAATCAAAGTATCACAGACTAAGGGGAACTCAAACTTAAAAAGCTTACCTGAATTCCATTTTGGCCTTTAGGGGGAACTTCCAGTGCTCTTTGAGCATACTCTGAAACAAAACTGAAACTGAAAAGTGATACAGGCTGTATACAGTATATGTCCATGTGTAAAAATATTTATGATGACAGTTATCTTGATTTAATTACTTTGTCCTCTTCCACAAAGAATTAATTCTCAAGCAAAATCAATTTTCCAGTAATTCCATGAAGAGTACTTCATAAATAACATGAATATATGGTTATGATCCATCCATTTATCTTGTTACTCCTTATCCTATAAATTGTCATGGATATAACTAATTTATCTAACAAATGGAATTACAGTTGTTCTCGATTGCTTGGCACATTTCATGAAACATTTTCAAGACAATAAGAGCATTTCTCAAAACATGTTATGCATACAGCATAAGCCTACAAAAGCCTGTAACTTACCCAAAACAATTAGCTAATGTCTCAAAAGCAAATGATTCCACCAATTAATTAGTCAGTGCCATCAAAATGAAAAGTACAATCAGCATCATTTTAACCATAAGAGTCAAAATGCTTAGATATATTGTCAAAATATCAGTGTAAGTTTGCTCCTGAGCTCCAGAATTCTGAATGACAGTTGAGTCCTGCTTCCTCGTTGATACTGACCAATCATTTTTGTTTAGCAAACTGGTATTAATTCATGTCAAAGCAATATCAAACAAAAAAGTTACACAGCACTGAATAGCACAAAAACTCTGCACCAGCTGGCTGGGATGACCGGATGACCGATGTGCAGTTCACGTCTGTGACTAGCATGTGCCTGGCCATGAAGGGGAAGAGGCAGCTGTGCATCCAGCTGGTCAGACACACGGTGGTGCAGGAAGTCTGGCTTGTTGACATTGACATTGCCAACCCCTGCATCATTGGTCTGGACCTGCTGACTTGACTGGGGGCCACCATCAACAAGCTGGGAGCAACCCTCCGCCTCAGCACAGGCATGGTGACCCTCCAGTGCCACAGCAGCAGTCAGCAGCAGAGAGTGAAGAAGACCACTAACTGTGGGAAGGGAGCAGCCTGCAGCAACTGAGGAAAGAGCAGCAGCAACACAGCCCCAAGCCCTGCCCCGATCACAGAACACAGTAACATGGCAGTGAGGGTTATCTCCCGAGATGGTGCAAGCTGTACAGGAAGTGTGGCAATGAAGCAGGCTGGACCTGACAGTGGACAGCAGGACAAGCTTAAGGCTAGGACATCTTCACTGCTGGGGACAAAGATTGCCAACCCACTTCCATGGTGCAGTACCACATCGACACAGGGGATGCCCTGCCAATTCGCCTGCATCCGCACAGACTGTCCCAGCAAAGCGACAAGCGGTGGAGCAAAGGATCAGAGAGATGCCAGTGGCAGGAGTCATAGAGCCATCCGACAGCCCGTGGGCGGCTCCAGCAGTCAAAAAAGACAGGACATGGCGGTTCTGCGTCATCTACCAATGGCTGGATGCAGTGATGAAGAAAGACTCATCCACTGCCATGCATCGATGTCACACCAGACTACATCACTAGGTCAACGTGGTTCAGCACCCTGGACCTCCGGACTGGCTACTGGCAGGTCAAACTGGCCACAGAAGCTCACCCTAAGACCGTTTTCTCCATCAGCTACATACTATGGCACTTCCAGTCAATGCCATTCGGACTGTGCAATGCCCCGGCAATGTTTGAGCGGCTCATGGAGGGAATCTTGTCCCATGTCCCCCAAACTGAGTGCATCATGTACCTCGACAATCTCCTGGTCCATGCTTTTGACTTTGCTGGGGCAATACGAAACTGTGAGACTGTGTTCTCCATGACCGGCAGGCATGAGCCCTCGGAAGTGCTCCCTTCTCCAGCTACCTGGGCCACATGGTCAACGGGGAAGGTGTGGCCACTCACCTGGAAAAGACGGCAGCACTGTGGGACTGGCTAACCCTGCACAATGTGAGAAAGCTACGTCGCTTTCTGGGTCTGGCTACTAACGCTTCATCAAGGATTTCAGCAGCATTGTGAAACCACTGCACTGCCTCACAGAGAAGGGAAGCAGTTTTGCGTGGACGGATGCCTGTGCTATGGCCTTCAACTAGATTTGCACGGCACTCGCCAATGCCCCCGTGTTAAGAACATAAGAACATAAGAACATAAGAACATAAGAAATTTACAAACGAGAGGAGGCCATTCGGCCCATCAAGCTCGTTTGGGGAGAACTTAGCTAATATCTCAGAGTTGTTAAAATCTTATCTAGCTCTGATTTAAAGGAACCCATGGTTTTAGCTTCCACTACAATAGCAGGAAGACTATTCCATACTCTGACTACACGCTGTGTAAAGAAGTGCTTCCTCAAATTTGTTTTAAAATGTTCTCCCGCTAATTTCCACTTATGGCCACGAGTTCTAGTATTTAGACTAATATTGAAATAGTCATTTGGCTGAACAGCATCCAGACCCGTTAGAATCTTATAGACCTGAATCATATCCCCCCTTAGTCTCCTTTGCTCAAGGCTGAACAGATTCAGTTCCGCTAACCTCTCCTCGTAAGACATTCCTCTAAGACCAGGAATCATTCTCGTAGCTCTTCGTTGCACCTTTTCTAAGGCAGCAATGTCCTTCTTGAGGTATGGTGACCAAACCTGCACACAGTATTCTAGGTGGGGTCTTACCAAGGAATTATATAAGTGTAAAATCACCTCCCTTGACTTAAACTCCACACATCTAGAGATATAACCCAACATTCTGTTCGCCTTTTTTATTGCTTCCCCACATTGGCGAGAGTGGGACATGGAAGCATCAACATACATACCGAGATCTTTCTCGTAATCAGCTACCTTTATTTCAGTGGAACCCATAAAATATCTGTACTGTATATTTCTGCTCCCTGCATGGATTACCTTACATTTATCTGTGTTAAATTTCATCTGCCAAGTATCAGCCCATTCGCTAATTAAATCCAGATCCCGTTGAAGCCTCTCTGCTGCTTGATTAGTATCTGCTACCCCGCCCACCTTAGTGTCGTCTGCAAATTTAACCAGTTTACTGTATGTATTCGTGTCAATATCATTAATGTAAATTAGGAACAATAGTGGTCCTAAAATTGAACCCTGCGGTACCCCACTATAAACAGAGGCCCACTGTGACATAGTGCCTCTAATAACTACTCGCTGCTTCCTATCAGTTAGCCAGTTTTTGATCCAAGCTGCCACAGTTCCTAAAATTCCTGCAGCTTTAAGCTTTAACAAGAGCCGTTTGTGGGGGACAACATCAAAGGCTTTCTGGAAATCTAAGTAAATCACATCATAGGCCTTTTTGTGATCAATTTCACTTGTAGCTTCCTCAAAGAACTCAAGCAGATTCGTTAAGCAGGATCTACCTCTCCTAAATCCATGTTGGCTATCCTTTATAATGTTATTTGCATCTAGGTAATCTACCATTTTCACTTGAATTATAGCTTCCATTATTTTTCCAGTAATGCTAGTTAAACTGATTGGCCTATAGTTTGCTGGATTACTTCTATCCCCTTTTTTGAATATGGGTGTTATATTAGCATGCTTCCAATCTGATGGTACCACTCCCGCAGATAACGATTTCTGGAATATTAAAGTCAAAGGTTGGCTAATAATATCCCTCATCTCTTTCAAGACTAAAGGTAAGATGCCATCAGGCCCCTGCGATTTATTTATTTTGAGTTTAGCTAGGCTTAGTATCACATCAACCTCAGTTATACATATATTGGTCATAGACGATGCTGTATTCGTATTAATTGGTGGTAAATTACTTGTGTTCTCTATTGTGAACACCCTTGAAAAATAATCATTAAACTCGTTTACCATATCAATTTCGTTATCAATTATAAGGCCCTTACTATCCTGCAAATTAGTGATTTCAGCTTTTAGTGCTCTCTTAGAGTTAAAATATTGGAAGAAACCTTTACTGTCATGCTTAGCCTCCAATGCAATTTTTCTTTCTACATCCCTCTTTGATAGCCTAATGTCATTTTTTAACTCTGCCTGTAGACTTAGATACTCCTGCTTGATTTTGAAATCATTAGTTATTTTCCAGTTGTGGAACAGAGCCCTTTTCCTCCTGACTTTATTCTTAATTTCCTTAGTAAACCACCTTGGTTGTCGTTTCCTAGATTTAGTTTTGCTGGAAACAGGTATGAAGTCCTCTTGCACTTGCAACAATGTGCTTTTGAAAAATTCCCATGCCTCTTCAACTGTTTTGCTATTTAACTCTGTCCAGTTTACAGTTTCTAATTTCCGTCTCATACCATTAAAGTTAGCCTTCCTAACATTGTATACTTTTAATTTAGACTTTGCTCTTCGGACACTAAAATTAACCTCGAATTTAACCATGTTATGATCACTACCGTACAATGGGTCTAAAACCTCTAATTTTCCAATCCTATCCTGGTTATTACAAAAAACGAGATCAAGAAGGGCTTCTCCCCTGGTAGGAGTATTAACAAACTGAGTAAAAAAACAATCCTGTACTAATTCCACCATCTCAAGTTCATTTACAGAAGAGCCAGAGACTGTGTCCCACTGTATCCCAGGTAAATTAAAATCACCCATAACCACCACATCATTTTTATTACTCATAATCCTGATATCATCATATAATATTCTGCTTTCCTCTACAGCTACATTAGGTGCCCTATAACAAACCCCGACAATTAGGCCATTTGAATCTTTAGCATCAAGTTTGATCCATACAGCTTCTGAATTTTTATTTTTATCAGTGAGTTCCCTTGCCTGCAAGTTTTCTTTTACGTATACTGCAACACCACCTCCCTTCTTGCCTATCCGGTCTCTACGGAACAACGTATAACCATCCATATTATATTCATCACCATCATTGTCACTCATCCATGTTTCAGTTATTCCTATAATGTCGTAATTGTCTGAAGAAATTAAAGCCTCTAAGTCATTAATTTTGTTTCTAATACTCCTAGCATTCAAATACAGACCACTAATGGTAGGCCTTTTACATTGTCTACTTTTAATATTTATTTGGGCTTTCCGTCTCTCCCCACATAAATTCATAACTGACCTCCCTGCCCCCCCAGTCCCTAGTTTAAACATTCCTCAACTATTCTGCACATACGCCTCCCCAATACCCAATACACTGGTTCCCCTATGGTTCAGATGCAACCCGTCCGGCTTGAACAGGTCCCACCTGTTCCAGAAGGTCTTCCAGTGCCCCATAAACCTGAACCCCTCTTTCCTACACCACCATTTTAGCCACGCATTTAATCCCCTTATCTCAGCTAATTTTGCCTGACTTGCACGTGGCACGGGAAGTATTCCAGAGAATACCACCGTGGATGTTCTGCTTCTAAGCTTATCCGCGACCTCTATAAATTTATCTTGCAGAACAGCCCTTCTGCCCTTTCCTATGTCATTGGTGCCAACATGCACCACGACCACTGGATCCACCCCGGCTGGGGCCAAAAGCCTGTCCACTCGATCTGGAAGGTCCCCTACCTGGGCACCAGGCAGGCAAGACACCGTACGGGACCCTCTATCACGGGTGCACACATAACTATCTACACCTCTTATAATTGAATCCCCTACTACCACAACCTCCCTCCTACTGGGGTTAGGTGGCTCCTTGGTGCCCAAGGGCCCACCTGCCTCCCCAGTCTCTTCCGGCTCTAAAGCTGGAAGCACCTGAAAGCGGTTAGAAACCGTTACCTCAGGTGATGCCGCCTCTGTGAACTGTGTACGCCCTTTTCTACGTCTACGTCTACGTCTGTTAGCATGTCTGGATCCATGTCTCCCTTTTATCCTGGACATGAACGCCAGTAACGTGGGGCTGGGAGCTATGCTGTCACACCCAAATGGAGGCACCCAAACAGGAGTGTGTGGTTGCAAACTTCAGCCAGACACTTAGCCGGTAGGAGGGAAACTATTACATGACTTAACGGGAACTGCTGGCCCTGGTGCAGGCGTGAAAACACTTCCATCCCTACCACTGTGGCTGGCAGTTCCAGTTGTGGATGGACCTTGCGTCACTGGCATGGCTTCTAAACTTCCACAACCTGGAAGGACAGCTGTTCTGCTGGTCGGAGGTGCTGGTGGAGGATGATTTTGATATCCAGCGCTGCCATGGGAAGCTGCTCTTTCTCGCCACCCCTGCACTACCAAGAGCTGCCATCACTGTTGCCGAGCGGAGGAGTGAGTAGCTGCTGCCCACACGGCACCAGTTGACCAGGTTCACAAAAAAGTAGATCGCCAGCAACTCACCACGGAGCAGCACAGCAACCCCATGCTAGGGAGTGAATGACCAAGGGCAGGTGACCAGCTGGGAGGACCGATCTGGAAACAAAGGCCTACCATTCCCTGGAGAAGCACGAGTGGCTGCTGTACCGGTGTGGGCAATCGCCGAAAGGCACAGGGAAGCTGCTGCAGCTGCTGGTGCCCTGGAGTCTGCGCCCCGCCATGTTAAGATCACAAAACGGGGCTGTGGGGGCCATGCATTTCGGGGCAGCAAAGATACTAGGGAAGCTGCAGCAGTGGTTCTATTGACCTGGCTGCTGGCAGGACACCAAGCTATTCGTGCACTGCTGTGACATGTGAATGGCTAGGAAGGGTCCTAGCCGGCAATCCTGGACTCCCCTCTAACCGTACCTGGTGGGTGCCCCCATGGAGCACATGGGCGTGGATGTCCTGGGCCTTATCCCCCGCACCGAGGCTGGGAACCACTACATACTTGAGGCGATGGACTACTTCACAAAGTGGCCTGAAGCATATGTGATTCCTGGACAGAGTGCCACCACCACCGTGGCTAAGCTCCTCAACAAGTTTTTTGCAGTTTTGGGACCCCCCAGGAGCTACACAGCGACCATGGGAGGAACTTCAAGGCATAGGTGTTTGGTGAGGTCTGCCAGCAGCTGGGGTTCATAAAGACCCGCACCACCGCCCTTCACCCACAGAGCGATGGGCTGGCAGAGCGGTTTCACTGTACCCTAGCCGCACAACTAATATTCCTCATGGACAAGCAGCAGCGCGACTGGGATGTCCACCTTCCCCTGGTCCTGTGGGCGTATCGCGCAGTGGTGCAGGAAAGCAACTGCCCCATCAAGAAGAAGGGGTGGAGAACCAACCTCGACAGCCACTGGAGGGGCCCTAGGGAGGTCCTGGAATGGATCTCCGAAGTAGTGTACAGGGTGCCAATGCCTGAGCGGTGCAGGACTGTTGTGCTGCATTATGACCCCTTGGCGCTGTACCAGCCCCTGACCCACTCGGAGCAGCCATCGCCAGGACCGGTGGTGAGACCTGGAATCATGTGTGCAGCGGAGAATGGATGGATGGATGGATGGATGGATGGATGGATGGATGGATGGATGGAGTATCACAGATGTCCTCAGTCTTATAGTCGGTCACCAATTGCATAGAAAACATTGCACAGTTTTGTGTCATTATGGGTATCACACAGAACATGAAGAAGAGAAGGAGAAGCAGAGAGGAATGGATTGAAGGTAATAGCCAAGCAAAGTAAAGGGTAGAAAGAGCTTCATGTTCCTGTGACCACGGTTGCTAATATTATCAAGAAGTTTACGGCCTGTGGCAAAGTAGGCAACCACCCTTGACATAGCCACAGAACCAGGGTGACCATCAAAATCAAGGTGTTATAGCTTCAAGTCACACCATCCATCGCTGTCTGAAGGAAAGCGGGCTTCATGGTAGAAGACCCCACTCCAGAAATACAGACACAAAAAAGCCCAACTGGAACTTGCTGAAATGCATGTTGACAAGGCACAGTCCATCTGGAAAAATGTCCTTTGGACAGATGAATCCAGATTAGAGCTTTTTGGTAAGTCACAGCATGTTCACAGAAGACAAAATGATGCTTTCGAAGAATAGAACACCGTCCCTATTGTAAAACATGAAGCAGCCTCAGTAATGTTATGTGATTGCTGTGCTCTCTCGGGTGCCTTGAAATCTGTGCGCAGCACAATGAAATCAGAAGATTATCAGGGCATTCTGGAAACATACTGCCCAGCATTAGAAAGCTCTGTCTCAGTCTCAGTTTTGTCCGTAATGCAGAAGGGTGGATGCCGATTACTTTTCTGAGTTTCACCTTATTGTGATCGCACACATTATCATTTGTAATCACACTATATTGTATAAATTGAAAACACAAGTGTTTGGAAGATTTGTGTAATGTTTTAATGTCCTTTTGTACAACTGTCTCAAATTAATCTCCCCTGTCTTGAAACCTGGCAAAGGTTTATTTGGAATAAAATGAACATTGAATTCATAACTAGGAAGTATTGTGCAATTTTATTGCTTTGTAAAGATTTACTGTATCTACACAGCATATCAACATATGCATCAGCCGGTACATCTATGGCCTGAAGAATGTGATCTAGCTCACTCATATACACCCAGGTTCAAAAGCAGCACAGCAGATAAATGTATGTAATGTCTGTGTATTTCACACATGAATAAATGCTGATGTGTGCACACTGTCCAGCGTGTTCCTGTGTGTGTTGCAGACATTGACGAGTGTGCCACACAGACACACACCTGCTGGAATGACTCTGCGTGTGTGAACCTGCAGGGGAGCTTTGACTGCTTGTGCACCTCCAGCCCTCCATGCACGGGAGACTGCCTCCACCAGGGGGCGCTTAAGCAGAACGGGCAAGTCTGGACTCTGGAACAGGATCACTGCTCTGTCTGCTCTTGCAAGGTGGGTAACTCAGAATGCACAAGCTCTGCCCGTGTTAAGCAGGCTCGTCCAAACTGAAACCCCTGTATATATGGGTTATATTCTGCTTGTTACCAGACCTAGTGTCTCTTAATGCAGCATCCATAATTCTGCAGGTCTTTATTTCATTTATCTCTTTTCTTGAAATAGGCAAATATACCATAAGGTATTTTTTTTCAATTCGGGTTACAGACGAAGCACACTCTAAAGAAATCAGCATGATATTACCGAAAGAGGTGCTCATAATTCACCTCAATGGGTCTTAAAGGGGCTTATGTGCCTCAGTAGATTTTACCGTTTACTCTTTAGTTATACTGAGGTGCTTTATGTACCAGCATCTCTCACAAGCATGACTATGCCATGAATGCCAAAGCATTAACAGAGTCCTCTGTGGAGGATACCTGTCACTAAGATCACCCTGAACTAGACTGCAGAGCTTACAAGTACTCTCAAGATGCTTTCTGTCTTATATAACCATATCCTTGATTATGAAATATGACTTACTTTGAGAAATTTCTGCTCTTGACTATTAGAGATATTTCTCTGTTCAGCAGAAAATGCAGGGTTAATCTAATATCACCGTTTTTTTCTGAGGTAAAAGTCCATTCCATTGCTTTTCTGCCAATGCCATACAGTTTCTTACTGGATGTGCCCCAAAAACCCTGGCAGCAGTGGAGCAGCAGGGAATTCAGCTCTACCAGTAATGACCTCTGCTTTAATACAACAACCCCTGTTCTTTTCATCAGGACGGCACGGTCACATGTAGGCGGATGGCATGTGACTGCCAGAACCGCAGTGTAGATTTGCTATGCTGTCCAGAGTGTGACACTCGACAGAGTAGCCAGTGTGTACACCAGAGTGGCAGCATGCTCTACCACAGCGGGGACAAGTGGATCTACAGCTGTCGGCAGTGCAGATGTCTGGTCTGTATACTCACAGCACTGGGTCATCTTCCTTGGCTAGGAAGTGCTAGTAACTGACTCCTTTAATATACATTTTATACACGCACCATCTGTCATACTGGGCATAGAGTATAATAGAATAAACCTGTTAAATTCTTTACTTACATTATTGCCACTTATATTTGCTTTTTATATATTCAAAAACATGTGGAAAGGTCAGCAATAAGGAAGGTATGTCCTCTGTCAGTGTTTCCCAATCTGGTCTTCGGGGACCAGCAGACAGTCCATGTTTTTGTTTGCTGGGAGGGAGAAAAAATGTGGTTTGTCTGGCAGGGAGATGGAAGGGGGCAAAAACATGGACTGTCTGTGGGTCCCTATGGACTGGATTGAGAAACACTGCTCTATGTATTTGTTATAAGATAGAGGTATAATGTAAAACACCGGCATGACCCTTAAACACAATCTAGTATTTGAATCCTTTTGTTGGTAGACAACTATAAAATGCTATAATGCGCTGATGCAGTAGACATTCATACAGAGTAATAATAATAATTTGTTAATAATATTGCTAAAGGAACAGAGCTAGATGCTAAATGTTAGACATTTGTTTTATACTCTGTGAGTTTTTTTTTTATTAAGTTTGCACTTAATTTGAATTTTGATGAAAAAAGAAATGAATGTATGTGTAAGTAATTGAAGCTAATTTGTAAAAGGCAGTGAGTATACCGACAGTAACCAATTATTATTTTAATGCATGCAATTTTGGTCTCTATCGCTAAAACGTGACCTTTCTTACTTTGGAGTGGCTTATTTCATTTCTCCTAATTGGCGAGTGCTGTGGCTGCCTAATTTGACTAGGACTCATGTTACAGTGACAGCTTTGCAATTAACTGGGAAATAATGGGACAGTAACCTGGAGCTCATGCGCCACTTGGCCAAAATGGCATTTTTTATAGTTTCTGCCTGCAGGTGACTGTATGATTAATATCTTCCACCCAGCCTCCATTTATGGTTCATCATGTAAGAATGCCTGTTCGAATGCCGTCTTGGCGGCTTCGTCACACAAGGCGAGTGTGTTAACCTTCCTCCTCCTCTTCCTCCTCTGTATGTACCAGGCAGGAGAGGTGGACTGCTGGCCCCTCGCCTGTCCCACGCTCTCCTGCGAGTACACGGCAGTGTCTGAGGACGAGTGCTGCCCACGCTGTGTCACAGACCCCTGCCTCGCCGACAACATCAGTTACGACATCAGGAAAACGTGCGTGGACAGCGCTGGCATCACACGCCTCAGTGGCTCCGTGTGGGACGTGCCCGGATCTCCCTGTACCACATGCATATGCAAGGTAATAAAATTTGCTGCCAGGGTTCCCTGCACGCAGGGTAACACATGACACCATATTTACCTGGGTAGCTACTAATGACAATTTTTTGTCCTCTTCTGTAGAACGGGAATGCCTGCTGTTCAGTGGAGTTGGAATGTCTTATGAACAACTAAACACAGCTCTTACTGAAGGCTTAGAGCGCTTCTCTGGTTTAAAGAGCTAGCTCTGTTATTTTTTAAGTTTTATTTTTGTTCTGCAATACACCAGACTATGGCCTAAGTGTCAACACCTTGGAGGCGCCTGGAGCTTTGCTTTCAGAAAGAACGGTCGCTCTACTGGCTGTAGCACCGGGAGATGCTGCTAAAGCCGTAGTGGACTGAACGTGTCTGTCACAAAAGCGAGATCAACCCACGATTTCTCCCGGTCCTCCTTGGTCAGTGTGGCGTGTTTTTAGGTTTTTGCTCATCAAAAGAGAAGCAACATGAACTAAACAGGTTATTGGCAGCACTGTTACTGATACGTTTAAGAAGGGAAAAACATTTTTTTGAAAGAGCAACAGCCTCCCTCTTAACTTCCGAGGTCGCAACTGTATAACCCCATCATGGGGGCTCCCCTTTCAATGAGAACCAGTACCCAACAATCGCCCAGCTAAATAAGTAGTTTACATTAAGTCTAATAACTAAAGACATTCCTAAAATCAGGATAAAGTTGTGCGCAGTAGCAAATTCAGTAGGTAGAAAGCAAGGGCGTAGGTTTGGTTTCAACGCTGGTAAGGACCAAATCAGCCCCGAACCCACTCCACCAAACACACACAGTACTCCCACAATATTGGAAGGGACATGTCTCTACTGTCCATACCCCAAAAAATGTCCTTGGTAGACAAATTCCTCCAAAAGAATAACTCCAAAAGATGTTCTCATATTAACAGTGACAAAATGTTAGAGAGAAACCCTCTTTCTTGTGTATGTGTGTGTGTATGTGTATTTATAAATATATAACTATGTACTGTGCAAATGTCTTCGGCAGTCAAAGAAAATGTTTAAAGCTCTTTATCTGCGTAGTACTTGAGTGTCTGGTCAAAATAAACAATTTAACATTAGAAAATATGCAAATTATCCATAACACAACAAAATCTAACAAGAATTTGTTCTGTTCTTCAAGAAGTCACTGGCATACTGTGGGCTGGCTAGATGAACACCACTTCAGTTCCCAAACCGCTCCTCAGGGGCACTGCATCCATTACACGTATTCGCTAAATTTAACCACGGCTCAATTAATTAGATATTTTAATTAGTTAAATAATAAGCAATGTACTGTTTAGCCAAACAAGGTGTGCTAGTGCCCAAAGAATACAAGGGTCTGTTAGGGCTGCCAGGGTTACTTTCGAAGACCTTTTGAAGATGCTAAGGAGATATACAATGAAGATCATTTTCTTTGACTTTTGCACAATACTATGCATGATGTATATATGCACACACACATGCACAGGATGAGCCTTGGAGTAGCACAGTAGCGATTGGCAGAGACAGCTAACAATGCCAGTTTTTTTTCAGCACTCAAAACAGCCCCCTCTCCTTTTGTCATTCGTGGACTATATGAAATGACTAAAACATTTTCCCTTAGATTTTCTGTGTAAATGTAAAATACTGAGCTTTTGTTCATAATTTCCAAAATTGTGTATTTATCTGAATTTGGTGGGGGTTCCTTGTCTGTAAATACTGTGTAAAGCTAGGACTATATCAAGAAGACACTGGACGTGTTAATATAGATTCTTCAGTCCTAAGCTACCTACTTGTAGGAGAAAGCAAAGTGTGTATTTTTTAACAACACTGATTTTGTGTGTGTATTATTGTCCAAAACTCGTAGTATTGGTTAGCATAGAAGCACTGATTATTATTTCTATTATCTGACAGCAATGAAATCTGTCAATTCTAATGAGGAAAAATATGGAAAGAATAATGATCAACCTTGAACAATACGAATTGCACTTTCAGTATATTGCTGATCTCACATTTGGTGTCATATTGTAATTAATTGATTTTATCTGCCATAAAATTGTCCTTTAGAAAGAACCTGAATGAAATACACAAGAAAACGTCTTGTCATAATTTGATGGCTCCTTTTTTGGAAAAAAATATTCAACTCACAAATTGGCTAAATATTTCATTCAAGTACTCAGTGTAACATTCTACGGTGTACAGTATCTCTTCTGAGTTCACTAAAAGTCAGCATTGTGATGGAGAACTCTGTACATTTTTTCATTTAATAAATATTTTAGTTGTTTAACTGTAGTGTCTGTTTAATTGCTGTTGTGTGCATTCCTAACTACTTTTAGCTCTAAGTGAGGGATTAATTTCCCTCACAAAAAGTTGAAATCTGTATGTCAATACAATTTAGGTATAATAACATGGCATTAAAGATCTGCTTAAACAAATGGTTTGACCTATTTACTATGACGATGGTTCTAGCCTCACGGTCATGCTGGGAACTCCTACAGTTACTCATGCTTGATCCTAATATGTATTGTCTTTTGACACATGAGCCGAGTCCTCCTTGTTGCCTTGATGTGTGAAATTATTGTATTCCCTAGACTGTGGGGAATATATATGGTTTTGGGACCAGTCTGCCTCTGCAGAGACTTTTCTTGTTAAGAAGATAACTCAAAAACTGTTTGCAGAGGCATTGTATGGGTGATGAAGTAGAACTGCTTAGATTACATAACAGATTGCCCCAAAATTGAAGGAGTGCCGCATGGAGATAGTACAAAACAGCAGGAGTTTTGATCCCTTTAGCACCATAAATATTTCACAAATCTTTTTTCAAACATAGCAGAAGTATTGAATGGGTGTTGAACAGGAATTGATTAAATTATGAGACAGATCACCCCAAAATTATAGCTGCGCTACATAGTAATAGCAAAAAAGACAGTTTTGACATGACACCATTAAGATAATAACTCAAAAACTATTTGATGTATAATTTTCAACCTTTGCAGAGACATTGTATGGATGCCAAACTGGAACTCATTAAAGTTTGAGACCCCCCCAAAAGTGAAGCGGCGTCATGTAAATTGTTTGCTTCCCTCTCTGTGTCATTGCCAATATTAGACCAATACTGGTTAATAAAGAGGGCAACTTCTATTTTTAAAGAGCTATAGAAATTATAAATAAACTCAACTGAAAAATAGCAAATTGAGAGCGCAATAAATTACATCATGTGAGTATTTCAGGGGTTTTGTGTTACAGTTGGTCATATTGCAAATGTTGGTCATAGTGCAAAAGAGGATTTTATTGAAAATAAACATTTAGACATATGAAGAATGTAAATAATATAAATTACATTTAAAGTCAAGAACATTAAAACATACAAAGAAATGCAGTTCACCACCTAAGTGGTTGTTAATTAAAGATTGTGCAAATTAGCAGTTTTCCAAATGAAATCCCAACAACAACAAATAACCACTAATCAGACGCTGACTTGTCCTTTATGTGTTTTAATACAGGCAATGATATTGAATGTAAATTGTATGTTTAGAAAGCAGATCCAGTTTGGTGAGCATGTGGCGTGGCAGGCAGGTTGCAGGTGAGTGAGAGGAAAATAAGAGCAAGCAGGCAAACAGGTGGGTATGAAGCAGACATGCAGATGTATGTTGCCAGTTGCAATAAATCAACAGCTAACGAAAAGCGATGATTGAACAGTAAGCAATGAGTCCCTGACTGAACTGTCATGCCATTTTTATCTACAATACTAACTTCCTGTCAAAACACAAGTCTGATATCCAGCCACTAAATATCAATTAAATTAAGAAAATATTATTCTCAAAAATTTTCCAGAACATTCCAGAAAAGTTTATAAACTTAAATATTGCTCCTGCAATAAAAACGATATAACTGCACTCCAGATTTTGAAGGAGAACCCTGAAAACACCTAAGGGCAATAATAATTCTGATTATAACATTCTGCGAAAAGTATGAACTTTGCAATTGCAACAACAAAAAGATGTGTTCAATATCTAAAATTTTCTCAGATTTTAGACTCTTCAAAATAACCCTTTTTGGCATCAATGACAGCAATGACAGCATTGCTGACTCTTAATTCACATTAATTCACACCAATTATTATTCCCTCCTGACAGGTGGTATTCTTTACGCAACTCAGCATTCGTTTAATGTTTCCAAGACATTGCAACGTGGATTGATAGCAGCCATTTTGGGACTGTTTGTGAAATGGTCTTAGTGACTTAGGATTCCTCGTGGCTTCTTCTTCGCTCTAGCACTAAGGGGCTTAATGAATTGCTCTTAGTCAAAAAAATTTGGGGTCCTACATTAAGGACTGACACACCCATTATTTTTAGGAGTTTCTCCTAAATAAGCAAATTAGAAGCTACTTTATGCCTTAAGAAACTTTGTGAATACAAGCCCAGGTCATTTTACAAGCACGCTTCCTCAGCACTACTCATTTAGCACCTTTTTGTCTAGATTTGAAAGAACCCAACTGTCTGAGGTTAAAATAAACTACACAGATGTAATGCTGAAGGAATGGCATGGTGGAACCAATATGTAATTACAAGCATAAAGAAAAGCCATGCAGTGGCACAATCTCAATTATCCTCAGACTGCTGTACTCAAAAGCTGACCAGCGACAGTGCTGTTATGTCAGAGAAGATGGCCATTCTACAGATACATTTGAAATGAAGGAAAGGTTTGCTCTGCTCGATTATAACTACTTGACATCTGGAAAACATCAAAGGGTTTTGGATTCTGATTTTAAAAAGAAATTTCATTGTATATGGAAAGACCCTAACACATTTCACAGTTTAAAGTCTATTTCGCTTTGTTGTGATTTAGTTTGAGCTATTTGTGGACACTGCTAAAGAAAAGTTCAACACTTAAGAGACCATCTGAAAAGAACTTTCTTTACCAAAATATATTGCCGGGGAGCTCAGAAGGAAGCAGTGTAGAAGGGAACACTGTAATGCAGAGTTGAAAGCAGTGTAGAATGGAGCAGTGTAGAAAGGAGTACTGAAGTACTCAGATAGAAGCAGTGTAGAACGGAGCACTATAGTGCTCAGATGGAGGCAGTGTAGAATGGAGCAGTATAGAAAGGAGCACTGTAGTGCTCAGATGAAAGCAGAGTAAAAGGAAGCACTGTAGCGCTCAGATGGGAGCATTGTAGAATGGAGCACTGTAGAATGGAGCAGTTTAGAAGGAAGCACTGTAGTGCTCAGATGGAAGCAGTGTAGAAGGGAGCACTGTAGGTGGCAGCACTGTAGTGCCCAGAAGGGAGCACTGGAGAATGGAGGAGTTTAGAAAGAAGCACTGCAGTGCACAGATGGATTCAGTCTAGAATGGAGCACTGTAGCCTCCCGCCTCCAGAACTGTGGGTTTGATTGCTTTCCACTGTATGTGGGGAGTTTGCAAGTTGTCCCTGTATTCTTACAGATTTCCTGCTTCGTGCCCTGTGATGGACCAGAATCCCATCCAGGGTGTCCCTTGCCTTGTACCCTGTGACAGACTGGTATCCCATCCAGGGTATCCTCGTGCCCTGCAATGGACTGGAATCCCACACATTGTTTCCCTTGCCTCGTGGCCTGTGAAGGACTGGTATCCCACCCAGGGTGTCCCCTGCATGTACCCTATAATGGACTAGTTCCCACTGCCTCGTACCCTGTGACGGACTGGTATCCCATTCGGGGTGTACACTGCCTCGCACCCTGTGATGGACTGGTATCCCATTCAAGGTATTCCCTACATGTGCCCTGTAATTTGTTTCTAAGATGTTAAACAACCGGGTGTATATATTAAATTAAATCACTCTCTCAAGACAAGTATGCTCCTTTTGTAGTTATCTTTTAATCTTAAAATGTATTAATTGATGTACAATTACAATTCACCTTGCAGCACTTAACATAAATCAATAAACAATGTACTTTGAATTTTTTTCAAGTTATTTTAACCCAGATTGGATTATGTTGCTTAAATGCTTGTTGATGGTAGGAAAATCAATATGGCCATAATTAAATGTGGATTAAAAAAAAGCAAGAGCAATTGGCAGGCCTTGGGACTTGTCGACAAATTTTAAGTGTCCAAGAATATTGATTGGCTTGAAAATGAAACAGCTTTGCATTATTTAACCTTGTTTTCCGTGTTCTGAGGGCTGGCTTTCATGGTTAAAATGCTTTTTTTGCATGACTACAGGTGGTTAGGGGGCTGACAGCTTCATCAATTGGCCCCACTGTTAAATACATTGCATGTGTGCAACTACTCTGAGGGTTCAGGATTCAGGATTTAGCTTTTAAAAAGGAATGCCCTTCAGGGTTTGTGAAAATGCGCTATACAAAAATACATTTGTTGTTGTTGTTGTATTTAAGTACCAAATTAAATAAAATAACATTACGACAATGACCATTTGGAAGAACAAAATCCAGGGATGGAATGGAATCCAAATGTCTGTTTTTTCTGGTTTTGTTGTCAGCATTTGAAGATAAAGGGGTAATTCAAAACAACTTTAGGTAGGTTTAAACAAATCAATACATTTGTATTCTGAATGAGAGGCTAGACCTCAGACTAAACTTGCACAACTGAAATAATCCAATATATTATATTTTAAGTGTGATAAAATGAAAAATTGCTAATAGTCACACAAAAAAACCAAGGACATGACATGAAGGACTTGAGAGCAGACGGTCAAAACAAAAAGGGTTTTTTATTGAACTAAACATGAACTGAACAAACTGGGACTGGAAAAAAACAGGAGCATGAGGCATCGAAAAAAGAAGACTAAACATGGGATGGAAATGGGCTTACAGACAGCGCGATGTCAATGACTTGTGAGAAAGAGACAAATTGGTACTTAAATGCAGAGACTAACAGGGGCCAACAAGCAACAGGTGTGGCTCATGAGAACCATGTGAGGGAAGAGAGAGGAGGATCAGGCAGATGTGACAGTACCCCTCTGCCTGAAGTGTGCCCTACGGAGGACATACAGGGGTGGAGACCAGGGAAATCAAACAACAGGGCAGAGAATAGACAGGACTGCTGGACAGGAACAGGAGGGGCAGAGGGGACTGTTGGACAGGAACAGGAGGGGCAGAGGGGACTGCAGGACAGGAATAGGAGGGGCAGAGGGGACTGTTGGACAGGAACAGGAGGGGCAGAGGGGACTGCAGGACAGGAATAGGAGGGTACCAAGGGGACTACAGGATAGGAACAGGAGGGCACCATGAGGACTGCAGGACAGGAACAGGAAGGGGCTGAAAGGACTGCAGTACAGGAACTGGAGGGTGCCGCAGTTTCTCTTTCCACGACCGCAGCAGGAGAAGTGTCTGGGTGGACACTGTCAGGCAGACCAGGGTCTGAGTGGCTGGCCCAGATACCGTGTCCTTGTCTCCGTCTCCCCAAGACAGAAACTTGGCCAGCCCCTCTTTTGTGCCTCAGCTTGCTCCGTTGACCACACCAGGACTTGGAACCGAGTTGGTACAAGCATTGGACTGAGGTGGGGCCCAACAGTATGGGTCTTAGGGTAAGGTCCAGTGGGTCCAACTCCAAGTCCTCTGGCTAGGCATCACCATGGTCAGTCCAACCTGGTCTGGCGGCAACCAGATAGTTGGGTGTCAGACACCTGCACGACAGGAGACGAGGCTGGAGCCAGTGCGACATCAGGAGACTGGATTGGGGCCAGAAGGACATCAAGGTGACTGGGCTGGATCTGGTGGGACATAAAGAGACTGGGTGAAGTCAAGGCACCTGGAGGCGACCCAGGCAAAGCCGGTACACCTGGAGGTGAGTGGGGCATGGCTGGGACACCAAGGGGTGAGCAGGGAGTAGCTAGGGCACCTGGAAGTGAGCAGGGCGACATGACTGCTGCGGGGTCTTGTGTGGGTGAGGTGGCCCTTCTTGGGCTAAGAGTCCGGGACTCGGGTGGAATAGCCCTCTCAGGGCCTGGAGCCTGGCACCAAGCTCTGAAGGTTTGGGACAAGCAGTGTCCTCTTCTGGGTTGGACTTTCATCAGGTAGAGCGGAGGCCCATGTTGGGCTAGGCTCTGGAGGAGCAGCGATGACCTCACCTGGGCTTGGTGCTATAGGCGTGGTGGTGACTGCTTCTGGACCTGGCACTGGAGGCATGGCGGCAATCTCACCAGGGCCAGGAGTTGGATGCGTGGCGGCGAAATCTCTGGAGCTGGGCACTGCTGGTGCGGCAGTTACCTCTCAAGGGCAGGACTCTGAAAACACTGGGTCAGGTGGGAGCGACAGCTATGGACACCACTAGCTTCCTCCACTTCTTCCTGCAATTGGAAATGGCAGGAGGGCCTGCAGAGCCAGTGGGCGATTCTGCGGTAAGCTGCAAGGAGCCAGTAGGTGATTCTGCAGCAAGCTACACAGGAATTCGCTGCATCTCTCCCATACAGCACCGGACCGCTTGCGCCTCCCAAGGATCAGTGTCTGGGGTGAGCCTTACTAATAGCCATCCTACCCGCAGGAAGAGTGTGCTTCCTTCAGGCCACACTGCAGGGTTGCACCCCCACTCCAGGAGTTGGTCCAGGTGGGAGAAGTAGTCCCCGGCCTGCAGAAAAAGTGATTCTGGTGAATCCTGCGGCTCTGGAGACCTTGCTGGGTTTCAGAACTGGGGAACACGGGAAATCTGGTCCGTGGGATGTAAGGAAACCTGGGAGCTGGGGCTGACATTAAGGCTGCACAGTTTCTTTTGCAGTCCAGTCATTCTGTCATGTCATGAAGGATGAAGGACTAGAGGCCAGGCGTTGGTCAAATCAAAAAGGGATTTTTATTAAACTAAACTGAACAAACTGGGGCTGGAAATAAACAGGATCATAAGGGACTGAAATAAGAAGACTAAACACAGGAAGGACATAGGCTTACAGACAGAGCAACATTAATGACCAGACTAGTGAGGACAAGACAAACAGGTACTTAAATACAAAGACAGGGCAACAAGCATCACATGTGGCCCCATGAGGACCACGTGAGGGAGGGCAGGAAGGTTCAGGCAGAGATGCCAGGTAGGACGTGACACTTTCTGTATTCACCCATCGTTTTATAGGGTTTTTTGTTTCCAACAGTGATTTCCACAAAAGCAAATGCTAGGCATTTGTTATAATGTAAATCTCTTACAGAATTTGACAAGAAGACACCTGTCATCATGTGTAATAAGCACAGATCCTGACCCCAAAGCACAGGCTCTAAATCATTGCCATTTTAAGGCTTTAAGATTTCAGTATTCTGTAATCATACACAGTGCTGCGTATATAATTTAAGACACATTTTAATCAGGGCTATTCATCCACTTCTGAATCTATCTGTATAGTTATAAACTCAATTACTACAAATTTAACAATCATCAATTAAATCAAGCAAAGCTAATACATCATAACTTACATTTCTGATATTAAAATGAGCCAATTTTTCAGAAGTAACAAAAAGACTAATTTTACTCAGTTACATAAGTTCATATTTCTCAAAAGTAAATTTTAAGACCTGAAAGCAAAATTGGAGCTGACATATACATCGTTCCAATTTCAATATCTGTTTATCCAGTGTAAGGTCATGGTGAGCCTGCAGCCTATGCCAGGAAGCATAAGCGACACCTCACGCTTCTGTCCTGGAGGAAACCAGTGTAACTGGAAAGAAATACAGGGAGAACTTGCAACCTCCACATACAGTACTGAGCTAGGGGCAGGAATCAAGCCCACATTACTGGAGGTGTGAGGTCACAGGCTACACGCTGAGTCACCTTCTGACTCCATGTTGAATTGTTTTGTATGTGAATAATGTTTTGAGTGAAATAGACACAAATGTGGGGTACAGCACAAAAAAAGAAAGAAAAAAAATTCCAAAAATGTACAATCCCTTCTTCTACAACAGCCCATCAAAATATAGATACTCCCTGCAAATTTTCACACTAACATTCACACAGAACATCTTAAAAACTATCATGCTTATTCAATTTTACCAAGTTGTCTTCTTGATCTGAATTTTCATCCACAGGAAAATTATTCATTATAAATGCACACAAGACAGAGCCAAATCCAATGAATTCCCATGGTTGAATAGAAAGAGCCTCTGATTGCATGTGACAGGCTAAAGAAGGAGAAATGTGTAGAATTCTGCATTTTTCTGTGCACGTATAAACACAAAGGGTCTGAAACTGACAGTGCATAGCATTTCTGGCAGGACATGTTTTATGACTCAAGAGGAATTTTGGTTAAACCTGCAATGGTAATCAAATGAAATGTAGACTGTGACTGTAAAATGGCCCAAAAATCTTAGCACATATTATATCCCACATTCAGTATAAAGTGCCTTTGGTGTCTTCAGTATAGTGATTCAAATTGTATACAAATACTGCAAAACACTGTTTTTTTCAAGTTTTATTCTGAATGGGCAAATAGTCATGCATACTGTATACTGGTGTATTCATTTAAAAATGCATTTTATACATTCCGTATCATTTTGTTTGATGGGATACAGTGGATTTCCATATGTTCCAGGTGTCTTCAGTATGTATTTTAGTAATAATGATGATGAGACTGTCATTGATCCCCTTTGGGAAATCCTTTCTTCGTCTTTCCCATCTTGCTGTTCATGACACACACAAACGCATACGTAGGTGAGAGCAAACTTGCTAGTGAAGAGCAGTCACACCCAAGCTTAGCTCACTGAGCCACACATTGGCCCCAATGTTATTTAACGTGACAAAAATGTGAAATACACAAATAAAGCAGGTATTATATAATTATTTTTGTTAGTTGTATTTTTCATTTTAATATTACCTTTTGTAATATTATAATTCAATTTCAGATTGATCTTGTGCCTTACCATTATAAAGGTTAAAGTTTGTTTGTTTTTTCTTTGCAGTTCTCATACTCTCGATGCCTCAATGAATGGAGCAACAGTCTTGCATCCATAAGACTTAGTATAATTCCAAACCTTGGTCCCTTGGTCTTTCCTTTGTACAGTATTTCATTAGTTAGTATAATTATTAATTTTGGTATCATTACCACAAACAATAACAATTTCATTAAATGAATTCATTCAGATTCATTCATACATACCACACATGGATCATAAGTTCAGTGAATTCAAGTGTGGTGCTGTGTGTGTGTGTGTGTGTGTGTGTGTGTGTGTATGTATCTATATATCAGGGGCAAAGTCAAACAAGGGACTGGGTGGGCCAGTGCCAGCCAGATTGATAGCTGGCCCGTCCAATCAAAAGTGTTGCATTGTATATTGTATCACAAATAACAAATTATTTAAAATTTGTACTGTACATCTTGTGCTGTAATTCTGGAAATACAGTACAGACAACATAATACAGGAAGAATCAAGTATTTTTAATTTTCATAAACCTCATTCACAGTTTTTGAACTTTAGTCCATAATGTGAAGATAAAGACCTACGCTTTGTTTGTCAGTTACAGGGTGCTTGTAAAAATCTAACTCATATGTTTTATACAGGCTTGCAGTGCAGGCTGGTGACCGGCTTCCCTCTTTCATTTCCTCCTGTCCCCCAAAAGTGTGGTCATCAGTTCAGGCAGGTCAGTCCATGGATCCTTTCCGCAATGCACACACCCCCAGTCTCTCTCTCTGTCTGTCTCTCTCTCTAGAGATTGTATAGTTGTACAAATTATTTATGTTAATTTCTTTGCAAAGTTGAAAATTGTTGTGAATTATCCTCTGAATCATGCAGTTGTTTTATTAGATGTTGACGGTTTTGTGAATTAATAAAATTATAAAAACAGATGCAGGACAAGCCACCTGTATTTGTATTCATTTAAATAAATAAATAAATAAATATAAATATATATATTCAAATTTCTGGCCCCTTAGCAACATTAGTTCTCTTGCTCTTCTTATAGTCTGCCTCCAGGCAAATGGGACAGTAAGATGATAAGCAGTATTTTTCCCTATAAGTTAATTAACAGAGAAGTTGAGGGTATATCTTACTTCTATCAGTCCTCCAACTCTCTCTTGATGTAAATGAGCCATGGGGAGTCGTGATGTCTGGACATATGGGCTGCAGAACGTGGTGCCCTGCGTCTCCAAAAAGGGAGGGACTGTGCTGGAAGACTTCAAGTGTCTCCCTCTCCTCCCCATCTGGTGTCCAAAGCAGTTCACATACTACTGGTTTTGTTGAAGCCTTTTCATTGTTTTAATATTTAAACATATGTGAACTAGTGTTTAAGTTACATTACAGTAATAGTTAATTTGTTAATAAAAGAATATATTAAATTTCCATAGAACTGCCTTGACCAGAAAAATTTCATCATTTTTACTCATTAAATAAAATTAGACGGGACTGGGTTTCAGGAAACTTGTGTAAATTTCCATGACAGTGCGGAGGGTATCAAATGATACTTCGGAACTCTTTTTCTGGGGAAGAAACTGACTAGATAAAAGGTGATTGTAACAGGCACTGTAACAGACAAAAGTGTCACTGTTAAACGAAAACTATCCCTATCAGGGCTTGTCCTGAAACCACACAAGCCCTTCAATTTTGTTTTTTCATTCAAGATGTCTGGAGCCACTACCTCAGGAGTGACGATTCAGAGTTGGAAATAGAATACCCAGTCAGGCAGTAAATCAAATCCAATGTATTTCTGTCACAGAACTGACTGCAAAGAATAAGATGCCATACACATCCTTCTTGAGTTTGCCATAAGACATGACACCGTAAAGGGTCCTACTCACTGGGATTTTGCATGATACTGCTTAGGAGACAACCCCATCTTACTCTGTAATAAGCTTGATTTAAGAAAAATCAGTTGAATTAAAAGTAGTTTTATTAGCCTACAGCAAGCAAACCAAGCAGCTAGCTAGATATGAAATATTGAGAAATGTTAACTGTCTAAATGTTTGCAGTTCCCAGTGGAGAAATCTCCAAAAACTGCAAAAATATGTTATCAAAAGACGCTCTGTTTGTACATTTAATGTACATCATTTTTGCTGTAAGTACAATTTATTAACACAGCTGTAAAATTTCACACTCCTTCAGTGTTCAATGATATTGCATTTCAGTAGCAGCAGAATGCAGCATTCAGTTAGCCCATTCAAAAGGTGGTTTTTGGCACTGGTGGTTTCTGGTATGGAGAAAGGCCAAATCATTCATCGCTTATCCTGCTTTGTCACACTATGCTAGATGGCATGTCATTGTCAAATATCATTGTCAAATATCATTGTCTCTCAGCTTCGTATGGCTCAACAATGAAAAAGGGAACAAGAAAAGTTATCCAAGAGGTTAGTCTATGATAAATACACAAATCCAGGCAAACACAGTCTATACATAATTGCTATAGCACATCATAATCAACATACTATTTGTAAGGAGGACTGTGTGAGGTGATTGTGCTTTCATCCCATAACAACGCTGAGCAATCATTCAGCAGAGACAGTATTAGAATATATACAGCCTGTAGCCACTATAATTTAATAATAATAATAATAATAATAATAATACATTAAATAAGACATTAAACCAATGTCTGATATACTCCTGTTGTACGTTTTGTGAAATGAGGACATGGTTTATGCAATAACACCATGAGCTAAGCGACATATTATCATGGTGCTGTTGATGGCAGTTCTGTGCACAGTCAGTTTCATATTCTACCTCTTGGGAAACAACCGCTGTCAGCCCAGCACCTGAGCATAAATTGCCCTGGGAATCATTCTGAATACATAATTCGACATTCTGTGACCTTTAGTCACGTTATCAGGGGGCAGCAGGAGTGAATATTTTGTTTGTGAGAATCCAAATGAATGCATGAAGGCTTCTGGCCCAGTAACTTGGGTCTGATATTCATCCATCAACATCCAAGTGAGCAAATGGGCAGTTTCTGATGTGCAGAGAAACAGCACACAGCATGGTCACTAATATAATATAATATAATATAATATAATATAATATAAATACATAAAATGGCAGTGGTGTCTGGCTCAGTGGGTTGAGCTTCTGTGTCTGTCATTTTATTCTGGTGAAGAAAATTACACACTCACTAGATAAAAGGATGCTGGACTGAACCCCAGTCTCGGCAAAATAGCCAGCCATATGTCCGTGGACCCCCCAGAAAGGCCCTTAACCCCCAGCTCCAGGTGTTGCGTACTGGCTGGGACCCCAAAGAAGAGCAAGACAGGGTAGGCAAAAAGACAATTCTCCCCATGGGGATTAATGAAGTATAACTATAAAAGCTCATACCTGCCAAACCACCTATGGCAAAACGCTCTAGCCACATCTGGTGTTTACCACATTGTCTGCATTTTTTGAGTGGCCATCCACAAAGAATAGTACATTAAACACAAAACTGTGGAGAAAACTTTGAAAAATACATCATGTATAAAACTGTGTTTGTATAGTTTAATTACATTTTAAGATTATATAAATGTGCTGTGGATATATGAATAATATAAGAGAAGAGTAATGGATGGTATAATGAGTATAAATCAGCCAGCATCATTCATGCCAATATGTCTCTCCAGAATATTGAGTCTTTTTTTGACAAAAATGCTGCTATATCAACATCTGTGGTAGTAACTGTTAACATAAACCTAAAAGACACCTCTTGGAATGCTTTGAATTAATAAATTAAAATACATATCCATCTTCCAACTGTTTGCAGCATAAACATGGGACTGAAAAGAGACCATACAAATAAAGACTGCATATCTGTGATTCCCATTTCACATACTACTGGGTAACTCTCCTTAGTAGGCCTCAGTCCGGCCTGGCTTGGTTCTGGCGTGATTTAGCTGAATTATTATGGAGCCCAGAGGTTCTGGGAAAGAAAACAGCAGGGCAAGGCTACTCACAGAGCACAAACAAATCACACTGAATCTCATTAATCATTTGCAATTGCCGCCCCTCACCAAAAAATAAAAACGAAATACGGGGCGTTTAATCCTGTATACCAGAGCTGCCCGACTCATCGATCAATCGATCCCAAGTCACCAAGTCAGTTACGAGAAAATATATTGAGTGTCACGCCCTGCTCATCTGACAACTCCTGATTTCTCCCTAGCATGGCCCCAACAAGCCATGCCTGTTCCTCTTTTGTCTTACCTCCAGTTCCTGCCCTTGTGTTAGTCTCTCCAGCTGCCTCTCCTTTGTTCCCTCATCAGTCTTGTCTAAAAGTGCTTCCCTGTCCTGTGTTCCCCAGTCCTGTCATTGATGTCATAACCTTGTGTTGCATGTGCCCAGCCTTCCTCCATTCCTTCTGTTTTGATCCCCCAAGATCATGTTTGTTTCTTGTTGCTGTTCTTTTGAGTTTAATAAAAACCCCTTTTGCTTTATCACCATGTCCTTCATCCCAGCGTCACGACACCAAGGGTGACCATCCTCCTCCCAGTTGGTCTAGTGTGACCACCCCATTGTACGAGGTCTAACTCTGTTCTTGATTGTAAAATAAATGAACATATCAATGAAAACCAAACAAAAAAAAATTAAATGCAATCAGGTATAAAATGGTGACTCAAAGTGGAAAGTTTTTTCAAATGAAAAAATGTAACTACTATTAAAATTCACTTTATTATACTTAATGCTATGTTTACTTGTTTTTGGGACTTTATTTGTATAGTCTAATAAATTTTAAAACTATCGGAAAAGGTGCTGTAGATATTAAAAAATTTGGCTAGCTACCTTTATGCACTATAATCTCTGAATGTGCAGAGCAACTGATATTTAGTCATTTCTGATTTAATACATTCATTATTTTTATGATAATCTGCTGTAAGACAAAATACATATCTCAAAAATGATCTGAAAACTGTAGAAAATGCTAAAACAAAATATAAAATATTGTATATATTACATACAAAAATATATTAAAAATGATTCATTAGATATTTTATTGTCATCATCTATAGGTGTGGTACTCAACTTGTCTTTTTATAGAGATTTTAAATATTTATACTGGTTTAAATTTTGTGCAGCAGATTTTTAATCTAATTTCAGTTTATTGGTAATGGAAGTAGCAGATTTGTAGTGCTCAAGTCTGGCCACATTTTCACTTACTCAGTCTCTAAATTGAAAAAAATTCTGCTTGGTCTTGAATCTGTCTCAGACTACAGCATCTATGGTTTGAATTTGTCATTTTAGAGCAAGACTTAAGCTTTACATGTACAGTCAGTCCTGCTACAATGTGTAATATCACATGTGAATCTGTTCTGACTCAATTGCTATATTAATACCCAAGTCCAATGCAAAAACACATTCGTATTCTTAGCTGGAGAGAAAAGCACTACACAAACTACAATATGGTCTTGGCGAAGAACCCTACTTGCACGCAAATACAGCTATCCAAGTGAACAATAGTGGTATCCAATTTGTGAATAAACTGTTCTTTTTAACTAGTTTTTTCAGTAAATGTCAAACCAGATTTCAAGTCGAAAAGAAACTATTTGTGTGTCCATGCATTAAAATCTAAAAATATTTCACTAACATTACCATATAATAATACACAACAACATACTAAATTTTGGTGTTGTATTTCCCTAACCCTATTTCCATTGGGTATGTGTATTTTAGTATGTGATTTTAATGAATACCAGGTTTTGAGGAAAGCATTAGTCGTGCTGTATCAGGCTAGTAGAAAAAAAATAGCAGGAATACCACTAATTATTTTTCTTTCTTTGTTTTTCATTCTGACTGGTCTAAAACACTAGAGTTTATAAAATTGAAGGAGAAAAAGACTGTTCTGTCCTGAATAGAGTTACCATACGATCATCCCTTACTGAGTAATAAAATGTGTATGTTTTTTAACCGATGCAATTTGTCACATGGGAAAAAGGGGACACAATTTGTCCCATATTTTCATACCGGATGATCAATCCATCCCCCACTATAGCCTGTGTGCACCATGGCACACTAATTACAAAGTGTGCAAGTTATGCTGTTCTCAACAAACAGCCAGTACAACCAATGAAAATGCATTTTAACTTATGGTACTAGAACTCGTCCATACAGCATTTTATATCTCTCGCCTTGATGAGTAGTTCACATGTAAATTTGATCAGCAATAGTATAGTGTTGGGTATTTGTGACTAAATACTGATGTTTGTTATCAAAGCATTGTCATGCCTAAATAATGTTTTTATTATTATTATTTTTAAATATTAGCAAGGGTGATGATGATAGTAAATAAGTATTAATACCAAAAATCTCAAATATTGACATGATTTTTTCTATTCTCTGTTTTGACTTGGTCTCAGTCCTCAGTCTTGACTTGGTCTTGACTTGGACTCTGTCTTTTGAGTTCTTGATCTTGAATCATACTCGATATAGGTGTTCTTGTCCTCATCAATAGCAAACACCACACTGGGAAAACTAGAGCTGGCAGGCTCTAAATATAACTACATTGCTGACAGATGGGCTGTTTGGTGCTCTTGGTCACAGTTGCAGACTGGTGAGAATTACGCTACAGGGAGGGGCTCCAAAAGAAGTGAAACATGAGCTTGGCCCCACCGGAACTCCACTGCCAACCTAGGCAGATTTAATTGGACACATATTGGTATGAATTTCAGTGAAAAATAATGACAGAAACAAAAGACAGAGGGCCAGAGTAAGCAAGAGATAAGGGAATACTCCTTGAATCCCAGTGGACAGAGTATTGGGTCTATATTTATCCATTTTTAACCAAAGACAGAATAACAAACTATGACACACTGCGTAGATGCTCCTTGACAGCCTGCAAATTTCTACATGAATACTATACAAAGTACCGTTGATATGTAAATGCCGAGGAAACAGCGGAGTGCCAGGTCAAGCCCTAGCATTTTCACTTAAGTCAGACACATCGCTACCTTTCCTTCCACATAAAAGACTATTTGTCTTTCAGAAGTGAGATTCTGGTCTTTTTTCAAGCTGCCTCACCACCATCTATTAGAAAATTTGCCAAAAAAAAAACACAATTTGCTTTGGGGTGAACGCAAATCAATTAACTGCAACTATACAATCAACTGCAATATACCAGTAATCAGAGGAAAACAGTACTTAAGATATAAGCATTTAATCAGCTGCAGCATGTAAGAATTTCTCCCAAGGGGATGCTGAACAGAACCACATGACACAGGGGTGGGAGGGCATCATAGGGAACAGAAGGAAAACCCAGAGCTGGCTTCATTCCACCCCTGAACTAAAAATGGATATATTTCAGTGACACTTACATTACAATGGCAATATGAAATAACAGGAATGTACAGTTGCATGAAAAAGAAAGTACACCCTCATTCAATTATGAGCTTTATGTATCAGAACATAATGATTATTTATAAAAACTAAGCCAAAATGCGCAATGTGTGAAACATAAAGGACACCCTTACTGCTTCCATAGGAATTAAGAGGGTAAGTAGCAGCCAGATGCTGCTAATCAAATGCACTTGATTAATTGATCACCAGCAAGTGTGACCACCTCTATGGAAGCAGAAGGTTTGGCAGTTTGCTGGTCTGGAGTATTCAGGTGTGATGCTAAGGAGGAAAGACATCAGCCATGATGCAATTGTAGCTGCACGTCAATCTGGGAAATGTTATATAAGGCCATTTCCAAACAATTTGAAGTTGAATTGTTCTACAGTGTGAGAGATTATTCACAAGTGGAAAACATTCGAGACAGCTGCCAATCTTCCCAAGGGTGGACATTCCAGCAAATTCACCCCAAGGTCAACTGTGCAATGCTCACACCATTGATAAAAGAAGACAAAAATCCTAATAAGTGAATTGGTTTCTACATGTTGATGTTGAGTCATTGAAAGGTGATTAATGTTACTACCAGCTAGGTACCATGTACCAACTAGGTTCAAACACTGCTGTGAATAAAACGAGATGCAGGCATTCAATCTTATTGAGGTAAAAAAAAAATTCCATCCACTCTGTCTTTTTTCTACACTTCCGTGTAACTTTCATGTGGTCAAGCAATCAGCAAGTTTATCTCTGTAGGTACCCCCTCAGTAGTGCCTCCGAGGAACTGAAAAGGACCGAGTTCCAATTTTCTCGATCACACACACATGCATACACATACACACCAATTCTCACTCTCTCTTTCATGTGATATATGATGATGCAGTCAGCCACTACATGGGGAGCACATTTGCAAGTTGCACTGGTGCACCTAGTTATAAAACTTAGTCGCATTGTCTCCAAAATTGGTCGCAAAATGTCGCAGCCTGGAACCCTGTGGAACCACCATTTTGATTTCTTAGACATTTTCTATACTACGTGACAAATAATAACATCCACACACACGCAATCCAGTTCACAAGTTTGTCTCTGGGCATACATTTTTCCTCTGGCCTATATGACGTGTTCGTGAAACGTTACATTAGATGCCGAGCAATCACCAGCAACTTTAGATCTTTACACAAGTATGCTGCATGCTTATTAGTTCGAAGACACTGAGATTTACTGTTTGGGTATCAGAATTTGGCACCGAAAGAAGATTAATTTTCAATCCTCGATAGGATTGGAGCATTTCGGTCGATACCAGAAAAGTACTGAAGTTCAGAACCCAGCCCTAGTGGTATCACAGAGAAGGGTAGGCACAGGCACTCATCTTGTAGCACAAAAGTATTTGATCCTTTTCAAACTTCACAAAAACTTTGTGTAGGAGACAGTCTCAAATTCTGATTTCATTTTGAGACAAATCACACCAAAGGGAAGGGGCGACCACAGGAAAAAAAACAATTGGTTCTATTTCTGTTTTCATCTTGAGACAAATTGCATGAAAATTGAAGCAGCGCCACATAGTGTTTGCACATGAATGGACAGCCACAGACACATATCTGGTGAACCAGATTAGATTGAAACAAATTACTCTGGGCTGGGCTTTTAGTAAAATTTTTATTGAAAGGTGGGGAGAGAGTATAGGGAGGGTAAAGATTGTAGAGCTTGGGGGATATAGGAGATTAGATGGGGGGAGGGGTGATGGGACCATCTGGGTAATTCATTGTTTTTGTTCCGACATCATCCAGTTTCTTTAATCTTTTTGGTTTTGTGAGCCAGTTTTGTCCTTACTGCAGTCCAGCAATTTTCCCACCTCTTCTCCGTATATCTCTCATGTGATCAGGCTAATCATTGGGGTGTCATAAGCAAATTTGTTGATAGTGTCAGAAGCGTGGACAGGCACACAGGCACGTAGGTGAAGAGGGCATAGAGGAGGAGGCTGAGAGCAAATCCCTGTGGTACATCTGAGCTCTGAGTCAGGGTGGAGGAGGACTGCTTTCCTATCTTGACAATCTGAGGGCAGTGAGGCTGTCATCCTGTTGCACATGTTGATGCTGAGCCCAAGGGTGTGGAGCTTAGTGATCAGCTTATGAAGAATGATTGTCTTGAATGTGGAATTGTAGCTGATGAATATCTAGTGCTCACAGAATGTCTTGGAATGCTTGCTTAATTATGTAAAATTGTTGCACATTTTTTTATTTAATAACAAAAGTCCATTGTCCATTTAAGATATCTGCATATATTTATGCACAGACATTTTCTTTTAAGTGTCTTAATTTTTTGACTGACTCATTCAGTTCTATTCTTTTCATTTCGATATTACTTGCAATTGTAGTCACTTGCTCCCAAAGGTGGACTAAACACAAATATTTGGTGTTTTATATTATTGCAAAGGTAATTAAAATGCTACCAATGATACTTGAGAAGAAACTGTTTAACTCCGGACAGCATTTCTAGAACTATAATTTGGGTTTCAATATATTACTACTTGAAATTAATATTTTAATTAAAACTTCTGGTTGTTTTTAATGTGATATATATTTTTGTAAATGAATAAATTAATGATGCTTGTTATAAAATCCAATAAACCTGTAATATTTTTTCTGAATTAAGCAAAAATCGGACTGTAGGGTCCTTGGTTTCCCAGTGATTTACAGCAGTGTCTAAAACAATGGAAGGCAAAGCAGGAACTGGTACTGAGCCAAGGTCGAGTGTCTCATTGGAGGGAGGGAAACTCACCCCTGGTTTCCTTGGTGTCTGCATCTCCTTGCAAGTGTGATGGTGAATGAGAGAAGCTTAATACATCAGTGAATTTCACTACTGTGTTTGGCATCAAAAACGGGGAAGAAAATTGCATTTGTAATATTTCATTTCATACAAATTTTGACTATTAAAAAGTTTAACTGAATGGGGTGGAAAATTACATGTACAATGCAAGTCATTTCTATTCAATCAGCTCAAATTCAGGTAGAATATTTCAAATTATGGAACTCTTTGAACTTAATAATTACAATGATGAGGACAAAAGCATATGCAATGATTGGAGAATGTGTGCAGAAAAGCGGATAACTTTTTAGGCACATTTTTGACTGAAGTGCTTAATGGGAGAATCGAGCCCCTTAGCAGCAGATTTCCCAATCGTTTAAGTAAAAAAAACCTACAGAAACCTAAATCAACAGAAACACTTTTATTTTGAAAATTAAAGCATAGTGGTAGCGTACAACACTTATATTTCGTCATTATCATTATCAACAAACAACAAACTTATTAGGTATAGGCCTATCAAAATTATGTAAATTATAGGTCTTATATAATGATCCCTCAATCATTTCCTCAAATAGGCACTACCGTTGCAGTTTTAAGTTCAAATAACACAAAACTAAATCAAATGGTTTTAAATCTTTCAACTGAATCTGCTCAGCCCCAAGCAAAGGAGACTAAGAGGGGCATGATCCAGGTATATAAGATTCTAACAGGTCTGGATACTGTTCAACCAGTTACTTTGATATTAGTTCAAATACACAAAACCATGGCCATAGGTGGAAATTAGCAGGAGAACATTTTAACCTGGATTTGAGAAAGTATGACAAACACAATTCTCCTCCCCTTACACAGTGTGTAGTTAGAGTATGGAATAGTATTCCTGTTAGTGTAGTGCAAGCTAAAACCTTTGGTTCCTTTAAATTAGAGCTGGATAAGATTTTAACAGCTTTAAGCTATTAGTTGAATTCTCCCCAAGCGAGCTTGATGCGCCGAATGGCCTCCTCTTGTTTGTAAACTTCTTAAGTAAACCACAACAATCAATTAGTATTATAAGATGTTAATTTCTTCAAATGTCTTGTATTCTCAGTTGTTTTACTCCGCAACCAATTTACTGGAACACAGGTAAAAACTGACACTTTAAGTCAATCATATAATGTTAAAAAAGAATATTAGAGAATATTGACATTAAAGAAAATAGCTTTTAATCAACCACTCACTTAGCCTAATTGATTCGCCTACTAGTCATGTTAACAAGGCAGGTGTCACTTGAATCCTAGTCAGGATTGAATCCAGGCCAGCACTGTTGCCTCACACCTCTAGGACCAGGGTTCATGTCTCCACCATGGCTCCATGTCTATGGAGTTTGCATGTTCTCCCCATCTCAGCATGGGGATTCCTCACCATGAATTGGGGTTATTAAATTTCCCATTGTTATGCATATTTGAATGTGCCCTGCAGTGGACTTCCACCCCATCATGGGTGGTTCTCTGCCTTGCACCAATAGCTCCCAGGATAGGCTCCAGCCCCCCCACTCCCCACAACCCTGAATTGGAAAATGGATGCATAAGATTTGTTTCTAAATGTATGATATGCTATATGTTAGAAAGTCTTCTTCTGTTACATGTTCCACTTTCTGAAATCTACAATATTGCATTTGACGTAGAGGCGCTTGACTTAATACTGCCCTCCAGAGCACGTAGGGACAAATGCACTTAAGTCACACAAGTCATTTACATGCCACACGCTCATATTTTGGTGTTTCTCCGCCCAAAGTGCATGAATAGTCTGAGTGGACTTAAACCAGACACTTAAGTCGATGGGAGAATACACACTTTTTTTTACTTAAATGCATGGGAGAATTGACATTTGTGTATGTTTCATTGTCCAAATCAGACAATGTTATACTGTGTATTTTTTTTGTTTGAATATTTATATTCTTTTCATTTCTTTCTTACACTATGACCAAAATTTTCTATGACATAAGTACTATAACAGATACAGTAAGTATATACAGAGGTTTTATATTGGTATAAACCAGTTTTTTTGTTGTTTTTTTGTGCACAAAATGTACGTGTAACTGATTTATTTCTTACACTATGGTAAAAGACTTGTAGAGGGATTACAATTTGTGTGTGCTCTGGAATTTGAATTCTGCATTCTTGGCTCAGTGCAATCTGATGTGCTAAAACGTTGTACTAGGTCATGCTTTAGCTGACATGTCCATAAAATAAATCAAGTTCACAATCACACAGACAGAAAACACAAGACAAATCACATCCCATATTGGTTCAAAAGCAGACAACATTTTTTTTAATCGTGCTCAATCATGCTATGTACTGGACAGGGGCAAACTGAGTCCTCATTTCCCAAAATACTTAATTCCATGACTGCACTGCCATGTTTCTTTGCAGAATAAAGAAAACGATAAAAAATCTTTTTTTACAGTAATACCATGTGGGATTCCTGACAATCAAAAAGATCATTAATTACAAATTAAAGTATTTTTATCTCTTGGCTCTTTCACACCAATTTCATACCAATTCTTTACCCACAAATCAACAAAGCATATTGGCAAACAAATGACTATCTGGCCTGATGACCCAACACACTTTTGAATGGTTAAATGTGGTTGACCAGTCTCATTTTTCCGGTGACCCTGGATTATTTCTTGTAACTTGTATTAAAGTTATTAGGTTCTCTAGATCTGAACCTGTTCTTTCATCTGCCACTTCTGACTGGACTAAATGACATGATTAAATTCCCCAACGATATATTTTGCAAATGAAAAATTTTCAGTCTGCAGTGTAAATTTTGCCAACTTCCCCACATTACACTGGGGCTAGAAAATTAATATGAACTATATTACAGAATGTTTAGAAAATCTCACGTCCCACAGTTTCAGAATGACAAACCTGTACAATGTTCCTGGGAGTCTGCAAAAAGATCCATGGAATACATTTAGATGGCAGATGGATTTGTTTACAGAAGCCTCTGTGTTTCTGCTGTCCTCTGTCTTGCAGTTCAAATATTTCTGCCCTCTGTATTGTAGTTGCAATTTTGTAATGGTTTGTGGTCTATCAGGGGGAAGGTTTTCAAATGTAGATTTTCATCCACAATGTTTTTGTGAAGTGGTAATAAGATCCGAAGATCAAATGGCATAAATGCAGCAATATCAAATAGAGTTATCCTGTTTGCAAAGATAAGCCTCTAATCAAGTCATCCTTCATTTTGCTCTCCCTAAACACCATTGTTACAGTTTTGGTGCCATTTCATCTCAAAATTTGATCAGTTCCAGATTTTCAAACAGTCTGAAACAACCTTTTGCCATGACTATGCAACACTGCTTCTGTTTTGGTGTGAACTGTTTTCCAGTTTTTCACCCATACAATATCCCTGCAACATTTGAAATAGATCAGCAAAATACTTTTAGAGTTACTGTGTTCACGAGGCCAACGGTCTTTTACAGTTGCCTGTAAACACAGTGTTGCGGCTTTAGATTCTCCATCCATATAATGTGTTTTAAGCAGTAATAGGTTTCAAATACTTTGACTGTCACATTCCCAAGGTTATAATAGGTGTCTGCTCTCACTCTTTTGCTGTGGCGTTGCTTCCATTTTGGGGTGATCCGCCTGTGAATGTAATCCATCCCGGGGGCGACACCCATACAATGCCTCTGCAGAGTTTGAGAAGCTGTAAAACAAGTTATAGTTTCAGCAAGATCAAGAGTCAAAACTACCTTTTTTGCCATTATTATGCCATGGTGCTGCTTGAGTTTTGGGGCAATCTGTCTCTAAATTTAAGTTTGAGTTCACCACCCATATAATACCTCTAAAGTTTGAAAATGACCCATCAAATGCTTATTGACTTGTATTAGATTTAAGAGTGAAAACTGACCTTTTTTGGGCTATCAGTTTTTGGTACTGTTTCAATTTTGGGGCGATCAGTCTCAATTTAATCAGTTTTCATTTCTCATCTATACAATGCCTGTGACCTAAGTTTGAAAAAGATCTGTCAAACAGTTTGAGTTATTGGCTCACATACCAAAGTGTCTTCGACAGCAGTGGAGCTAGTGATGGACTGGTCCCAACACCATATCCATTCCCCCAAAGGCTGAGAAATGGAATAATCCATAACTAAGCTGTTCAATAGCTAGTCAAAGCTGTTCAAAATGATGGCACAGTCAAAAGATAAAACAAACACATAAAATACCTGTAAATTTTATGTTAAATTTCTACATGTCATGGCAGGGCATGACAGACGGACTATCCACAGTGCAGCTTACTGACAAACGGGAACTTTATTAGATAAGAACTCAAACATACACAAAACGGAAGGGACAACAAGGGGTCAAAACAAAGGTAGGTGTGTATTTTTAGAAACACAGGCTAGAACTACAAGTTAGAGCAAGCTGACGAAATGCAAGCAAAACACCTTACAACAATCACAGCAAGACCATCCACATCAGCAAACACACAATAACCAAACACAATGAAAAACAACATCACAAAAAGAGCAGACACATATATGCATTGGTGACAAGACTAAACAACACACAGGTGCAGGTCATTGACACATCACACTCTAGGTGTGGGACTGGGGGCAGTGAGTCACTCAGCAGGCTAAGTCTCTGTGCTTGTAATCAGAAGATTGCTGGTTCAAGCCCCAGCCTCGGCAGAACAGTCGATGTCCATGGGCCCTTGGGCAAGGCCCTTAACCCTCAGCTCCAGGGGTAATGTGTGCTGGCTCCCCCTGCACTGTTACCTTCCAAGCTATGGAGAGCACGATAGGGTCAACAAAAAGAAGCATTCTGATGTTCTTGTGCAAATGGCAAATAAAGTTTGTTTGCTGTTGGACTAATAATGTTAAGGTGTCAGTCATAAACAGTCAGGAAAGAGTCAAACACTGAGAAAGGGATGACCAAACACCTGCTGGCCAAACAGTCAAACAACAGGACAGGGCATGGACTGATCCTGATACCTATATAGTATATATACCTGCATGTTTTATACATATATTAGATACAAGAGGAAGACGTGGTTCCTGACTAACTGTGATTCAAACATTGAGTCCAATTTAACCTTTCCATTTCAGTGCCATGCCGTTAGTTATCCATGGGATGGACTAAATACCATTGTCTTCCTACTGCATTTCAATTTGGAGCCAATCAGGGAGAAAATGAAATTTTCACTTGACTGTTTTATTTATTCCCAGGAATACAAATTGTTAATTTCTTATTCATTTCTCCTTGGAAAAAACAGTTAACATCCATATTTTCAGTAGTATAACAAATTATGCTCCAGATTAATATTAATAAAAATAATAATGAATTACATTTATATAGCGCCTTTCACAAAACAAAGGCTGCATTACAAGAAGGAGAAAAATCTAAGCAGTTCGGAAAGAGAAAAGGAAGGTCATTAAGTTAGATATAAAAGTGGAGAATGATGAACAGTCACAGAGAGATTGAGGAAGAGAATTCCAGAGTTTGGGGGCAATGACACTAAATGACCTGCCACCCATAGTGAAAAGCATGGTGCAAGGAACAAGGACTGGATTACAGCTAGATGACTAGAGAGATCGAGGGAGAGAGTAAGGGGTAAGATCACTGAGGTAAAGGAGTGCAATGCCACAGACTGAGAGTATGACTATGAATATCAGGAATGTTACAGAAAAAGGAAATATTAAAACATAGCTAAAAGGATAAGACTAATTCAATTGAATAATAGCAGCATTTTAAACACATTGTACAATATCCAAGAATGTGACTCTCCACAATGAATATTAATCGCAAAAAAATATTAATTGTATTTCCCTGCCTTCAGGAAATGTTGTAGCACCAGTCCGCTGCCACCATCACCACTATCGCTGCCACCTCAGACACTTTGGTATGTGAAGCAATAACTCAAAAACCATTTGATGGATTTTTTTCTTTTTCAAACTTTGTATGGGCTTTGAATGGGTGAAGACCTAAAACTGCTGAAATTTTGAGAAAGATTGCCCCAATAAATAGGATAACTCAATAAAGCAAAGGGAAGGGTGAAAGCAGATAACATTTCATCTTGTGAATATTATGAGTGAAAAGTATTTCTTGGATTTTATTACTGCTTCACAATAACATTAAATGTATGACGATTCACACCTGGTTTAATTTTGAGACCAACTGCCCCAAAAATGAAGCAGCAGTGCTGCGAGGCAGCAAAAGGATGGAAACAGCAGCTGTAGGAGACACTTGATATTGTGAACACAGTAACTCAGTAAGTATTTTATGGATCTTTTTCAAACTTTGCAGGCTCATTGTAGGGGTGACAATCTGTAAATGACCAAAAACTGAAGCAGACTCACATTGATCTTTTATGCTAGGTCTTGCATCTTGAGCTATATTTTCTATACTAGGATAATACAGTAAGTGGCCCTGTGATGAGTTGGAACCCATGTTTGGATTGGCTGCCCACCCAGACAGATGGGGCATCCTTACATTTCCTGGTTATTCATCCAGTCGTTCTAGAAATTGTACTTCACTTTGACATTTCCAGGTGATCAATTCAGTAGTTCTAGAAATTGTACAAATTGATGAGAGTTGGACAAGAATGGCCTAGACAGCAAGATCAAATGACAGGTCTGTCTGTGGAAAACAATGCTGTCATTTTTGACAGCACCAAATCTAGTTAGGAATAAAATTGTTGAGGCTGAAAAATATACATTTTTTGCATGAATTGACATTTTTGTCATCATAATATCAATGAAATCATAGATTCAGAGATTCATCACAAATATAGCTGTGTTTGCGAGGGTTTGACACTGATGGATATTGGTTTTGGAAAGGGGAGCTTTATCACTAAGGCACAGATAGTTGTACAGTCCAAGTCAGAGCCAGAGAGAGCAAATAGAATCTAAACCAAAAGGCAAGGCGATGGTTGGGACAGTCAAACAGAAGACAAGGGCAAATTTGGTGGCTTGGGGCAGGAAATACCCTTGGTAAGCAGATTTTGCCTCTGGCAAATGTGCTCAACAAACTAAAATACTAAGGCTAATCAGGAAAGCCTAACAAAAGCTGGAAAGGACATGGTAGGCATGGTAGTAGGTAGGCATTGCAGACGGGGATTCCCTGGAGGGCGTGGCTGTTGTGACGTGGAGGGACTCCTCCATGCTGGTCCATGACAAAGGTACCATTTTGATCACTTGTCCTACATAGGTCATGTCAAGCAGAGCTTCCATACTATGCATGACCAACCAATTCTCCTGCTAATGAAATCCAAAAATCGTGTAAGTACCAGCAAGGTCATAACTTTGGGTTGAAAATTCGGGGGGGGGGGGGGGGGGGTTGAGGTCTCAACCCATTTAAGAGGGTCCAGGAGGTTGTCTTGGCTGGTTTTGATTATAGGGGGGTTACAACCCCCCCATTCCCCCATAATTTATGCCCATGGATGCTAGGCATTTCAGTCAAAATGACCTTGTTCTGAAATGCATTGATATTTGCCTCCTGCTGATTATGTCATTTTAGCAGCAGGAGGACATCTGTAAGATACAGACAAAAGAGAAGAATAAACTTAAATTATGCATTATCATTTGTTTATAAATTGTTATTGTTTAGGAAGTATAATATATGCAATTTGATTTTTGATATTGCTGATATAAATAACTGAGCAAGATGCAATACTCAGTAATATATAAGGGTAATGAGGACAGACCCTAAAAACGTTGTGTAGAGACAGAACTGCAGCATAACAGCCAATTTTTTAACAATGAAACAGCAATGACTGTTTATTTTTCCAGACTGCAACAGACAGATGGGGGGCATGCCCTGTTGATGCCAGGGATGTGTACAACAGTGACTGGCAATGTATCTCTAAAAATGGCTGTGATCATTTCAGCATGCAGTCGGTTATGGTACGTTATTTTGTGTGATCAGGTAATAATTAAGCATTTTATTTTGATACACAATATACTCAAAATAGTAATCCAATACCCATCAGCGTACAGTCCCAATAAATGCAGAATGTTCCTGAAAAATATTTTTTTAAAACAATGCTAGCACTATTAAGAAATGGTAATTAAAGGGCTATGTTTGATTCCTCTGTAGAAATTTCAACTGAGTGGTTTCCAAGAATAGGTTCAAGGAAAGGGCAACATTTGAACTAAGTATAAGTCCAGGATGGATATGGGGTTGGATCCATTCATTCATCAATTCATCATACTACCATATGTTTATGCCACTGGCTGGTAATACTGACTGTAATATTGTTTCAGACCTACAATCTCTGGGTGCCAGTAGTGGTGTTAAATGGAGAATGGAATTTACTGCTCATTTGTGTTTTATCCCCATGTTAACAACAAAGACATATTGATATGGTTGTTTTCTTGCTAGCCTTCTATACAGAACATGGAAAAGACAGTCAGGGATAATAACAAACACATTCACCTCTATGAATGATCTCACAGCTCTCCCATGCTAGATACACTCAGCTTCACAAGTGGCATTGTGTGAAAATGCAATTTAGAAGATAAGGCAGCAATAAGGCCCATGCGGCTATGCAGTGAAATCTATTTTGCCTTATAGAAACAGAATCAAACTAGTTGTACTGTATGTCATTTCTATTATGTCAGCTATGAGATACAAATATTCCTGCTGTTTTCTGTTGGTCAATGGTAAGTCGTTTCACAAAACAAAATGATATTACTTCAATAAAGCAGTTTTTATGCAATGTTTCTCAGCAATTTCTGGATCCACCCAGTTATTATCATTGGTTCTTTCATTTTTTTTTTATCTCACTAGCATACTTGATTTACCTAGAATATGAGCATATACAATGCTGTGGTATTCATTTAGAAATGTGGAGAATCACTGCTCTAGTGTCACTTATTGACTTCTCTATTCCTTTCGAAAACATTGGAACCAGGAACATCTTAAGATAGAGGTGATCTGTCAAAGGAACATTTTATTTATATCATGGAAAATTGTTTAATCTGACAATGTATGATAATATTCTACCTACCCAATGAATAAAACTGTGGAAACAAGACAACTGCTAATGCAAATAGCAATGCCTGCTGCTGTTGTGAGACTGGTGCGACCAGAGGCCAGTATCACGAAGCTGCATTTCTTGCTTAGCCAGATAACTTGTTGGATTTACCTTAGTTTAAATGGATGTTGCCATCATTCACTAATACAGTGGTACCTCAGTTCTCAAACTCATTAGAACTCGAATTTCTTAAAACTCGAACCAACCAGTTTGAAAAAAAATTGCCTAGAGCTCGATCTGAATCTCAGAATTCAAACCGTGAACCGACCTAAGATAACTTGTACGCGGGGGAAATGAGTCATGCGGCACGTCTCTCAGCGGAAACAAAGGATAAAGCTTCAGTCTCAGCCTCGCATTTGCTATCTGAATACATATATTTAGATAGTAAAATACATTTAGACAATGATAGACAGTAACAGTAATTATTATATAATAAAATAGATTTAAAAATAAAGATTTCTTCTAAATTATTTTAATATTAATAATAAACCATTAATGCATTTAATTATAATAATATTGTCGTACCGAGCGGCGATGGAACGGAGACAGGCACAGACGTCAGGGTATCGGGGAATACGGGGTTTAATTACAGGAAAGGCAGGCAATACATTGACCGGACTGGGGAAACAAACTGAAACTGAAATACAGAGGACTAATGACAACAACCAGAAACAGCTGATTACATGGGGATTCCACACAGGGTTAACGAGGGGGCGTGGCACACGGAAGGAGCGGACGATCGGGGCAAGACACATTGTTTGGATACATTTATTTTCTTGCTTTAAAAATTACTGTTTTGATAAATGTGCTTAGATGCGTTTAGTACAGTATATGCTCTTCTTGTTTTATCCGGTTCATTTTGTGTTTAAATGCTAAAAAAGACATATTCTGGTGTAATTTTTTTGGGGCCAGTAACCAATTAATTGGTTTTCCATTATTTCTTATGGGGAAAATTCGATCAGAACTCGAACTTTTTAAGATTTGATCTGAATGGATTAAGTTCGAGTTCCGAGGTACCACTGTACTTAGCTCAGACTGCCCTAAATCTGACAAGTTATCTGGCTAAGAAAGAAATGCAGCTTCGTGATACAGCCCCCAGGAGCATCTTCCTACCTGGCCACTGCACTGAAGGAGCTCTCTGCTGAAAGAACATTCCTCCTTTGTTTTATAGATAATTTGGCTTTCATTTGTGGAAGTAAAATAACTTGTACCCTGTCACATCTCTGGGTAATTTCCAAATCAGGCATCCTGTGCAAATTAATCCATTACATCCACATTTTTTAAATGACTGGCACAATATATATTTAGTTGTAAGTACAGTCACTTTGTGTCTTTACAAGAACACTGACTATCTTTGCCAAAACGTTTGTTTAAATGTCAACCTACTATATTATCATTGTGGGCAGTGTGTAGCTCAGTGGATAAGGGATATGTGCCCCTGTACAGAAGGTTATGGGTTTAAATCCAATGGCTAGCTACGTAACCAATTCACTAGTGGGCCTTTGAGCAAAGCCCTTAACCTCACATGTTCACATTTGGTCCCCACAATGTAATATAAACCTAATCCACACACGCTAATACCATTTTCTCCAGTGAATCCTGGCTCAGCCAACTGCAGCAGCTTATCATAACCATCACTGCCTGCACTGGCTGTGCTGGTTTTGGTTTCTGGACAACACAAATTTGTGTAAATATTCAGATGACATCCGTGACAAGAGAAAACATTTTTTCTTTCTTATCCCTATATATACTGTTACCATATTTTGTGAAATAAAAAAGAGGATGTGTCCGAGGATCAGAATATTAATGAGTTTTCACATTCACTTACCAATTAGATAGCATTTCAATCATGAATATTAATGAGTTCTCATGTTCATCAGCCAATCAGGTAGTGCTTCTATTATGAATATTAATGAGGTTTCCTTATCCAACATGTAAAACAAAAATTCGGGGAAACCTGGACATATGGGAACCTCACAGTAGGATTACCATATTTGGTGAGATGAAAAACAGGACGCTCTGTCACTTACAAAATGTCAAATGTAAAAGAAGGAAATAAATTGTTTACCTAATTGGATCCGCACTAGTGTCTCCCTTTTTGCAGCCGTCTGCCGTGATATACATAATATGAAACACAGCAAATATAATGTGTAGATGTCAGGTGGAACATTACAACACAGCCCTCAGAAGGTCACAACATTCTTATGTCTATGTTGCATGACATTGCCATGCGTGATGGATGTCTGTTGTGTCACACCCCTCATTCCTGCCCCCTTGTCTTCTGTTGTTCGTTTGTCTTGCCTCTCATGTGTGGATCACTCCAGCTGCTTCTCCCTTGTTAGTCATGTATAAGAGTGCCTCCCAGTCCTGTGCTCCGTCTGGTCATTGACGTCGTCCTAGTGTGTACGCATGCGCGCGTTCCACTGCCTTCCCTTTAGCTACTGTAGTTGTGCCTTTTGTTTGACCCCACGTGTTCTGTTTGGTTTGCCCAGTTCCTGTTTTCTTTCAATAAAATCCCCTTATTTGTTTGCCCTTGCGCCTACTCCTGCCCAGATGGGTAGTGCGTGGATCATTCCCGGAAGCGAATATGCACTTCGTTTTCCATATAATGTGAATAATATTGATGTTTTACAGATTATTAGGGGTGAGTTTTGGTGGAAAATGTTTAATATATATGTCTCATTGCACATAGGATTATTCTGAAATACTTTACTGCATAATGTTATAACCTGGACGACCGCAATCATAAAGTTCTCTGGGTTCCAGCAAATATGCGATTCGTGACTGTGCATTATACCTATTCAGTTATGAGAATGAAATTAATGGGTGCAAAAATTACGTTTTTAATGGGTGCAACATATATTACGTTTCTTGGGTTCTAAGGGTTAATGTTTCCCATTCCGTTCACTTGATGTCATCCTACTGTTGATGAGGAATGCATTTAAAAATATATTTTACGTATTTGTATAAAAATATACAATGGTCTCTAAATTTTTTCTGCAACTGTAATTCTGCTAGCATGCATCAAGCATGTCTGCCTTTCTCAGCAGGCCTCCTCCTCAGCCTTCACACATCAGGCCAACTCAAGCTGTATATTATATGAACAGCTTGCTCTACCATCACACGACAAATGGAAGAGCAAATAAAATGTTCAGAGCCAAAAAAAAAAAAGAAAGGTTGTAGAAATTGCTGGATTAACTGAAGGAAAAGGAAAACACTTCATGGTTGGCCTCTTCTGTCTGTGCCTCACAAAGATCTTAACATCCAGAAGGAGCTCTAATGGCCAACAGTGAACTGAAGGGCCTCATGGCAGCAGGATGCTGATGAGAGAACAGATGATACAGAGTACTGAGGAGCAGGCAGTGAGGCGGAGGAACAAAATAATTGACTTTGTATCCTACAATAGAATGACAGTAAGTATAGTGGCGATGCATGCCAGCAGAGCATAGAGCCAAACAGATGGCAACACGACAGCCAGTCACACTTCTTCAATGCCCAAGAATGCCTTCTTTTGGCATCCACTCTACTTTAATAGAATGTGTGAGTGATCCAAACCGATCTCAGGTCAAATCTTCCCACTTAAGTGAGACCAGTTAATTAGCCTCTGAATTGATGCATTGTGAGGTATGGGCAGGTTTTGGATGGATGCCTAACTCAATATAATGGTTTGTCAAAAAAATTGAACAATGCACTGCAAATAACATTTTCCATGCACAAAATTCTGGGCTTTTTTACAAAGAAATCTCTGTTATGGAAACTTTGGCAGCCTTTGAATTATTTACCTGTAAACTCTCTGATTAGATAAGTAAGGGTTAATGCATGCCACTCCACTTCGCAACAGACAGTTCTTTGGTTCTGCAACCAAGTGCTCAAAAACATATAATGCATGGCTTGGAGTGCGTTAACCCAACGTTTACAAACCAAAAACACATTAATTAGTAGAATTATACTTATTAAGTCTCAGGCTGTATTTCCTTACGGCAAAACTGTAGGAACCCCTACTCACCATTGGGTGAATTTTATTACCCATATTTCAAAACACCAGAACAGTGCTGCTTTTTAAATGAATTAATTACTTAATTGATTAATAAAATGCTAGCTCTTCAGTTATTATGAAAGTTGTTTGGCACAGTGTTTTTTTTTGTGTTCAACAAAGTAAGCATCTATGACAGAACAATTGTTAAAATCTACTGCAAAATCTAGTTAGCATAACTGGCAGTATGACAGTAGACATTTCCCTTCAAATTTAGCTGGGAGACTCATGCTGGTTTGCCATGTCCCAAAGACAGCAGGCTGCTCTGATGGTGGCTTTATTGGTATTCACCTTATTAAACTAGAAAGGGTTCTGCAGGAACAACAGCAATGGACAGCTCCTTCACCCATCTCGGCCCATCTAATCCGTATTCCTCCCAAACTCACCAACCTATACAAATTCTAGAAGTAATGGATGGATCAACTGGAAATGTAAAAATCAATAAATGTGTTTTTCCCTGAAAGCTCTGAGTCCTATTCTTGACACACAACTCTGAAACTACACCAGTTAGTTTATTGCACATTCAACTTATATGACAGTTTGCACAATTTCTGCCAAATTTTCCCAACCAATTATATGTTTAATTGCATTTCATTGTAAGTCTTAATGTCCATGTCTTAAAGTATCATTTAAATTAACTGGAAATGTGAAATGTGATAGATGTATTTTTTACCTAAATGCTCTGAATGCTGAGTCATTTTTGTGGCATGAACATCTGAAACTACACATTCATTTTGTGCACATTCCACTTATATGGCAATTTTCAGAATCTTTCCCCGCCAGATGGGTTATATGTATTAATTTGTGTATGTTTTAAAGGTGCCATAGAAAGCATTATTTTCAGTATTTCAAATTGTTCTCTGGGGTCTACATATAAGGTATGTGAACTCAGTTTGGTCGAACAATGCCCAATGTCGGATTTAAGATACTGAAGTTTAAATGGACTTTTTCTTTACTTACATTTGGCCCAGACCATCCTAAATTCGACAAGTTTTCCGGCTAAGCAAGAAATCCTGCTTCATGATACAGGCTCCATGTTTGAAAATATCATTTATATTGTTTATATTTTAATATGTTTAAATATTTGTATTCTATTTATTTCTCTTTTGCACTATGACCAGAATTTTCTGTGACATAACAGTAAGAACTGTAGCAGATACACTAATGGTATATATGGAGGTCTGGAGGGGTTACAGATGCAACTCAACAAGAACATATATTAACTCATTTATATTTAACTGACACTTTTATCCAAAAAGACCTACAGTTATGTGTAGCCCCTGGAATTTAAATCTAAAAGTTCTGTAAAGATTTAGCAGTGTTTTATTTGTTGAGCTACAGAGGCACTGTTGAAGCTATACTAAATCATGCTTTAATTTAACATGCCCACGAAACAGTCAATCAAGCTCATGATCGTACATTCAGAAAATGCAAAACTCAAAGCAAGCCACAGCATTTTACTTTTCAACGACCTAGCAATGACGGATTAGCAACGACAGGAACAGTATTTTGAACTCTTGGCTCTTTCACTTAGAGTACAAGCACCAATTCTTTGCCTACAAATATTGACAAACAAGTGACTTTATCTTGCCTGGTGGCTGAGCTCATGTTTTGCATGGTTAAATATGGTTAATCACACTCCTTTTCCGACATACACACACACATATGAGAGCAAAGCTTAGGGTTTGAATGCATGATAAAGCCATTCATTTGATAACCCTGGATCACTTTGTGTGACTTGTAATTAGGTTCACTAAATCTGTGTCTGTTCTTTCATCTGCCACCACTGACTAGACTGTCCAGGACTAGGGCTAAGTGACATGATTAAATTCCCCCATGATAAATTTAGCCGGGCAAGGGGGGGTCACCAATGATACATTTTGCCACTCAAAAACACAGCAGTCTAAAGAAAATATTGCAGGGTGTCCATAAAGTCTCTGTACAATTTCAAAAATGTATTACAAAGGCAATTGATGAGATATCTTTATCAGATTTGTTCTATGTACTCAGTGGTTATCAAAGTTTTTAATCACATTGCAAACAAAGGTACGGGACATCACTAATCTAAAGCAGAGGGTCACTGATGTCATTGCCACCATTGATGAGGGTATGCTACAGCGAACATGGCAAGAAATCCAGTACCATCTTGATGTGCCTCGTGCAACTAATGGTGCCATATTAAAAATATATATGTTTCATTTTGTAATAATTTCCACATATCTGTCTTTTCATTTGCCTTTGTAATAATTTTTTTAAATTGTAAAGAGATTTTATGGACACCCTGTATTATATATCTTACACACTCTCCCCACCTCTCCAAAAAGGTGACACAATTAAGGTCTCCCACAGTAAATTTTGCTGACTGGTTACCAGACTGCTATGGATAAAATTGGCCAAACGGGGAGCCTAGAAAATCATCTCACACACCACAGTTTTAGAATCACTGAGCTGCAAAACGTTCTTGGGAAGTTTTCAAAAAGACGGTTGTGTTCACAAGATGGTGGCTACAACCATCAGCTATGCTCTGTATTGCACTTGCAATTTTGGGTTGACTTCGGGTCTATTGTGGGGAAGATTAATAGGGTAAATAAAATAATAACAAACAGAGTAATCCTCGTCACAGCGATAAGCCTCTTCATTCTTCTGTTTGCTGTCACTAAGCACTGCTGTTTCAATTTAGGTTTAGGTGATTTTTGCCTGTGAAAAGTGCCTGCAAATATCGGAAAAGATCAGGCAAATCATTTTCGAGTTATGATGCTAACAAGATCAAGCATCTGAGCAGGTCTTCTCTTTGCTATCACTATGTGATGTAGCTTCAGTTTTTGGTACCATTTATCTCATAATTTGATCAGGTCCAGATCTTCACCCTTACAACATGCCTTCAACATGTCTGCGAAGGGAAAAGGATCTGTCAAATACCTTTTGAGGTATCATGCTAACAGAATCAAATGTCTGAAACTAACCAAACTAACCCTTTTTAAATATCATTATGTAGCGCTGATTCAGTTTTGGAGTGATCTGTCTTAATATTTTAACATTTCCAGTTTGTCATCCCTACAGTGTCTGCAAACTTTTAAAAAGATCCATGCATACGTTATTTTTGAATTATTCTGTTCATAAGACCAAGAGTTGTCTAAAGCTGCCATTTCTTTTCTTTGCTGCCACACAGCGCTGCTGCTTCATTATTGGGGCAATTTGTCTGAAAACGAAACCAGGTGTAGATCTTCATCCATATTATGGTTTTGCCAAGCAGTATTAAAACCCATGAAATTCTTTTTGACTGATCACATTCTCAAGGTCAAATGTCATCTGCTTTCACTCTTCCCTTTGATGCCGCTAAGCTGTGTCCCTTCAATTTTGGGGTGATCCATCTCAAAATTTAATCATTTCTACCCATACAATGTAATGTTTGAAAAGATTTGTCAAAAACTTTTTGAGTTATCATCTTAATCGGATCAAGTGTCAAAACTGCCATTTTTCACACATCACTATGTGGTGTGGTCTGGTCTTCAATTTCAAAGCAATTTTACGTCAATGTCTTATTGAACTAACTTTGCTGGTATGTAGGACAATGCCCAAATCATTTTGTTACTTTGTGGCACTATATTAAATCCTTCATTCCACTTTAAATGGTCATGACTATAACAGTCATTTGTTTAAGAACACAGCAAATTTGCTAACGGCTGCTGAATTCTGCTTCACTCTTCTGATATTAATATGTCAATATGCATCCACTGCACCATGCATAACCATGCTCCTCATCACATGTGCCAGCGAGTTATCAGTGCCATTCCATCCTCTCTGCTTATCAAATGATTCTCCGTTACATTGTAGCCCAGTCATATCTTCCCACACACTGGCATCTTCATTGAGGCTCACCCTTTGTCACAGGGACTGGCTGAAGGACAGAACATTAACATTTAAATTTGGTTTTTGATGTAGAGACATTTACATTTATATTATGTAATTCCAAAAAAGAGACACTCTACAGCTCCAAAGATATGCTGCCTGCGTGCGGCAGAATGGTGACACATGTCCGCTTGTCTGCCTTGTGCTCTGCAGCCCCCGCCCCCAAGAAAAGCAGAATTTATTGTAAAGCCTCATCAAAGGATGGGAAGGCAGTCAGGTGATCAAAGATCCTATTCAAATTTAAATAAGGAAATTTTCAGAGGTAAGGGGTGAGGTCAGTCATGCGGCTGGGTAAAAGTAGCTGCGGTATAACAAGGCTTGGGCATAAGCCCTCCCTGATGAAAATGCATGCAGTTCAAAATTCACATAGCCTCATTCTAAATATCCATCCATCAACCCATCCGCCCATCCATTTGAAATACCCGTTATCCCATACTGGGTCCCAATGAATCTGAGGATTACTCCAGGAAGTACAGGGCACATGGCAGGGGACATCGTAGACAGGATCCTAGTGCAATTCAGGACAAGCGTTCACAATCGCATATTACACATGTTCAGGACAAAACCAGTGAGCTTGGAGGAAACACAGGAAGATATGGGAAAAGGTTCTAACCCGATACATACAGAGACGGGGACAGAAATAAAAACTGCAAACCCGGAGGCAATGAGGCTACCACTGAGACACCATGTGACCCCATTCTGAGTATAGAGAAATAAAATTACACATATTCCCCAACAGCAGATCTCACCATATGCCAAACAAATCTTAAAAAAGAGCGTATACTGTAGGTCACACAGCTAATTATAACTGGGAAATGATGACAGCAAAACACTGATTGTCACAATCAAGTTACAAACTAATTTTAAACTTTTTGTTACTTTGTGACCTCAGCCTGCCTTTACAAAAGACATCATTTGAATGGCTTCAGCTCCACACGGCAACAGTCAATGAGTTTTGCATATGCATGCACACATCTGCGGAAAGCCTAAGGAAGACTTCTAATGGGTGCAATTTCCTGGTATGAAAATAGTTATGATTCCTTTGCATAAACACTGTACCTTTCTTTGGAATAACTAATGGAAAAATTTATGCAGTTATAGGCAAACAAAATACAGCACATAGGATGCAATGGCAGCTTCAGGGTATTTTAAGGGCAGGGGCAGAAGGGACATCAGTACAGTGAGGACCCATTGTAGAGGAAGAAAGATAGCTGTCTACAAAGCACACAAAACAAAAAAAACATATTTTCTTAAACTGCACAATAATATGGCTATTATATGTGTAGTCACACAATTTTGGTAACTGAATTATACCCATATTTCATATGCGTGTTGGCAAACTGATCTGTGTTTGATGATTGACATGAATCAGAACCAGTGAAAATGGGGGCGGGGGGGGGGGGGGGGGGGGCATCCAGGAGGGGCGAACCAATTATTCACTCCACTCCCAATGAGAGGGTGATGGAATAAAACCCACCACTTTCACTTGGTACGGAGCTGATGTTATGAGGGGCACTAGAAAGGAGGGGAAAGCTAGAATTATCCCAATGGCCCCCGAGTGACAGGGGCCCTAAAAAATTTGGAACATAATTGAACTGATCTGGGTTGGAGGCCCAAAATTATATGCTTTCATGGAGCCCAAAAACTCTACCCATACCCCTGCTGCACGTACTGACAAGAAAGATCTCTGGTTTTCATCGATTTCTCCTCTGGGCTTTTGGTATCCATCATATGAGCTGTTTGTGACTTCAGGAGATGAGGAGAAAAAACAGATCCATACTTCCCATTGATTTCAAGCTCTTTTTAAACACTGCTCAATGTATCATTCCAATTTAAGCCATCCTAAAACAATTAGTCATCATGTGCTCCACTTAGGAAGACCATTAGTTATATACACCAAAGAGTCAAAACATCGTGACCACCCACAGATCATGTGAATAACAGTGATTATCTCAGAACAACTGCGCTAATCAAGATCTGGCAAAAAAAAACAGTTGGTTTTTATAGGCGACAAGTTGGATGCAGGAGAAATTGGCCAGACATCTGTGTTAGAGCATTTCCAAAATGGCAAGGCTTATGGGGTGCTGCTGATCACAGGTGGTGAATATCAACTGACAGTGGTTAGAGGAGGGAAAGACCACGAGTCGGCAACAGACTGTCAGGCACCCATGGCTCAATGATGCGCAGGGGCAACTGAGGCTGTCCCTCACTATGAAGCAACAGAAGGGCTACTGTGCCACAACTGACAGAACATTTTAATGCTATTGTCACAACATGCAGTGCATCCCATCTTGCAGCATATGGGGCTGCCTATGCTTAACCCTCTGAAGGGTCTGGAGGGTGTTGCTTCATCTTCAAGAGGATCACACTACTCAGCCTCATTGGGAAGGTTTGGGAATTGCCAGGGTACTGGAGAGGAGGGTCCATCCGTTGTTCGAACCCCAGATCCAGGAAGAAAAATGCAGATTCTGTCCTGGTCGTGGAATACTGAAATAGATCTTCACCCTCACAAGGATACTGGAGGGTTCATGGGTGTTTGTCCAACCACTCTACATGTATTTTGTAAATATATCTGGTTGTGATAAACACATTTTAACCAAGCACTCGAAGTCTCTGTGGTCTCACTATGACACAACAGAAAAAGGACAGCTAGGAACTTCTGTTACATGCACTTGTAAATATCGTAGCTCTTTTTTGGGGCACAAAAGAGAAATCCCAGCTCTGGGAAAGGAATAAAAGCCAATCCATACAATGAAGGCTGCTGTCTTATTTTATTTGGTAACTGCTTTAACTGATTATTGAAATTCCAGGATTTTCTGTAGGTAGATTATCTTTAAACAGCAGCATTAATTTTACCAAAATGTTGTATACTCAAGGCAATGAAAGCTTTTGCAAATTGGAGTTCTGGCCTCTGTTCTCTGTTGGGTTCAGTGCAGCTGACAGGGTGATGACAGAGATTGGGGCTCTAGGTCAAACCCACCTTCTTCGCATCAAGCTGAATAAAAATGAATTTCCATGCATAATCAGTGCCACAGAAGAGGGGACAACAAAATCACAATGGAACAGGGAGCCTAAGTAAGTCAAATCATGTCATTTATTTATATAGAACATTTAAAGAGTTGACCCAAAGTGCTTTCCAGTTTAGAAAGAGTTAACACATACTGCATACATAGTAAAATATAGAAATAAAATGATGTAACAATGAAATATTAAAATAAAATAACATTAGATAAGTAAAAACTATAACACTGTTGTGTCACGACAAATTCACTACATTTTCACAGTACCTCTAGCAGCGTGTTCCTATGTTTTAGGCCTCTTGGATTTGAGTGCTTTGAGCAGCTCCGATAGTCATAAAAAGAAGCTCCAGATCATTGTGTGTGCCTGTCTCAGTGCAGTGGAAAGTCTCACATTAACAATGCCTTTTTCAACCCTGGATTGTTGTATAAGCACTTCACTGGAAATTACTACGTGAATAATATTCATTATTATTTAAAAATTTTATTTTAATTGCCTGGATGGGGAATAAGTATATATTTGGGACTGGTCTGCCGCAACTGGTGCAGATGCTTTGATTATTAAAACATTAACTCAAAAACTATTTGATGGATCTTTTTCAAACTTTGCATTGTATGGGTGATGAACTGATTAAATTTTGAGACAGAACCCCACCCCCTCCCCAAATTGAAGCATTGCCACATAATGATAGCAAAACAATGGTAGATTTGATTATGATCCCATGAAGACAATGGGCCCTATTTTTCACCAGCACAAAGTGTGACGCAAAGTGGTTTTACTAGTTTCATACCAGCACATTGCTAATTTTCACGTTATGCGCACATGTCATCAAAATAGCATGTGAATTTTCACCCTCTTTCAGCTCATAGGAGTAGTATTTTTTAAATGAGACATGTTCTGTGCGATTCTATTTTAAGGCATCGAAATGACATTGTGCTTTTGACCAACAAAGACAACATTTAGGGCCCCATTTTCCACCAGCACAAAGCGCAACACAAAGTGGTTTTGCTAGTTTCGTACCAGTGCATTGTTGATTTTCACGCCACGTCTGCACGTTGTCAAAATCTCAATGCTTTGCGCTCGTAGGAATGGTATTTTTTAAATGAGGTGTGGCTGGGTGCATTGTTGGTGCACTGTATTTTGATGCAGCAAAATGACATTGCGTTTTTGACCAACAAAAATTATGTCTAAAGTCAGTGGCACACTGTTAAACAGTATTAAAGCGACATGTTTTAGAAATGTGTGGGTGCACAATGCTTGTTATTGTCACAGGTCAATAATGAGTAAGTTCTTTATCAGAAGGAAGCACATACGACAATTGGAAGGACATTTGAACTGCTGAAAATGCATTATATATATTGTATATATATATATATATATATATATATATATATATATATATCAGGTGGAACATTGCCATTGGAAGGTCGCAGCATTCTTTGTGGCATGTTGTATGTCACGTAACATTGTTATGCATCATGGATGTCTGCTGGACATATTTGAGGACACATTAGAGGACTTTTGTAGGCATGATGCTGAACTACATGCGCCGATGCGAACAAAGCAGTGTATGCCGGCAGCAGCACGAGCAAGGAGGGATCAGCTGGCAGTGGAGCTGAATCGTCTGTAGCCTGGTATGGAATCTAAATCATGAGATGTAGAAAAATAACAGCCTTATTACCTTTTATTTTAATATTTCAAAACAGCTTAAAAACTGTAGGTTGTGTTTTGTTTGAACAAAGAATGCACTTTTATTTATATTTTGCGAACTGCAGACCCAAAATTAAAATAAAAAAAACACACAAGGCTAATTAAGTCCCCATTTCCAGCCGCTGTGCTCGTTTAGCAGCGACCTTCCCCATCTTCTGACATCATTATACCAATTTCAGCACTGTGCAGATGATCTGGTGATGCCAGAAAACGAGAACACACTTGTTACTACCTCATCCCATCTGTGCTTAGCCTCGAAAGGCTTAGGTGGAACAATGATGCTCATCCATTTCCTGGATGTGCTCAACATGACTGGCCTGCACAGAGCCCTGACCTCAACCCCATCGAATACCTTTGAGATGAACTTGAATGGAGAATGCAAACCAGGTCTTCATGTCCAGTATCAGTAACTGACCTCACAAATGATCTTCTGATGAATGGACAAAAATTCCAAAAGACATGTTCCACAATCTTGTGGAAAGCCTTCCCAGAAGAGTGGCAGCTGTTGGGGGGATCAACTCCATATTGGTGCCTATGGATTTAGAATGGGATGTCATAATAGTGTCTGTAGGTACAATTGTCAGGTGTCCATATAGTGTATGTCTAAAAGAATCAAACAAAAATACATTTTAAAAACATAAAGAATTTAAGATGACAGTGTGTCCGCTTCAACTAATTGACCATTATCAATCAAGGAATGGTACAATGTTTTTTGATTTAAGTAATGATGGCACGTAGACACTGACAGGTTTAGGTATGGGCAGTATGGCAAGCTGCCCAGGGGGGCATCGTGCGGGGACAGCATGGGACACCCTCGCGAAAGCAGGGGAAACTATCGAGTACGACACCTCTGTGTAGTACTAATGCAATTAGGAGAATCAGTTACACTGCAAAATGCTACTGTCACATCCAGCCCTCCACATTGGCTCTCCTGTCTCCCCCCTCACTGGGCACGCCAGATGCTTGTTGCCCTTTATTAGTCTATGTATAAAAGTACCAATTTGTCCAATCTTCGTTAGTCTGGTCACTTGATCGGATTCAGCTACAGCCCTCCAGGTGTCCCATCTTCTCCATGCCCGCCTCCATGTGTCCCATCTTCTCCATGCCCGCCTCCATGTGTCCCAGCTTTTCCATGCCCGCCTCCAGGTGTCCCAGCTTTTCCATGCCCGCCTCTAGGTGTCCCAGCTTCTCCATGCCCGCCTCTAGGTGTCCCAGCTTCTCCATGCCCGGATCCAGGTGTCCCAGCTTCTCCATGCCCGGATCCAGGTGTCCCATCTTCTCCATGCCCGCATCCAGGTGTCCCATCTTCTCCATGCCCGCCTCCAGGTGTCCCATCTTCTCCATGCCCGCCTCCAGGTGTCCCATCTTCTCCATGCCCGCCTCTAGGTGTCCCAGCTTCTCCATGCCCGGATCCAGGTGTCCCATCTTCTCCATGCCCGCCTCCAGGTGTCCCATCTTCTCCATGCCCGCCTCCATGTGTCCCAGCTTTTCCATGCCCGGATCCAGGTGTCCCAGCTTCTCCATGCCCGCCTCCAGGTGTCCCAGCTTCTCCATGCCCGCCTCTAGGTGTCCCAGCTTTTCCATGCCCGCCTCCAGGTGTCCCAGCTTCTCCATGCCCGCCTCCAGGTGTCCCAGCTTCTCCATGCCCACCTCCAGGTGTCTTGGCTGCGCCTTGCTCGCCTAAATTCTGTTGGAATCCAAAACTCAAGCTACCTCTGAAAGAGTTCCACGTTCTGTTTTTTTTAATCTTTTTTCTGCTTTATATAACAAATGGTGCTTTTCCGCTGGCATACAGGAACCAGGCCATGCCACGAAGAGAGACTAATTACAGTGTGGTTCCAGCTCACTTCAATTTTCCACTGCAGCAGAATTGACTTAGTAAAAGTGTTGTCAGGCTTGGAGAGCGACAGCAAAGTAAAACTACGGAGTACATCATGATTTACTCTGTGCTAATTTCCGCTAGCAAGCGAACATTGTAATCTTATATTAGCATCAAACGGTAGTCAGCATTTTTCGCGTTCCAAGTTATCAGGAATATATCAATACAGATGTGGACAAATTTGTTGATACCCGTCCACAAAAAAACAAAACTATCTCTGAAATAACTTGAAAATGACAAAAGTTTAATGGCATCCTTTATTGTTTATTCCATATTTAACACAAATCAGACTTTGCTTTTGATTATTGATTCAGTTGAATATTTTATATAATTAAACAAATGAAAATGCCACGGACGGAAAAGATGGTAACCTTAATTTAATAGTTTGTGGCACCACCTTTTGCAGCAATCACTGCCAACATGCAATCTCTGTATTTCACAATGAGACGTCTGCATTTGGCAACAGGTAGTTTGGCCCATTCTGCCTGAGCAAACTGCTCTAGCTGTTTGAAGGGTAACGTCTCCTGTAATTTTCAGATCTTTCCATAGATGTTCAATATGATTAAGATCTGGGCTCATGGAGTACCGTTTAAGAATAGTCCGATGTTTTTTTTTCTCTCAGCCATTCTTGAGTGCTTTTAGCTGTATGTTTGGGTCATTATCCTGTTTGAGGACCCATTACCTGCGACTGAGGCTGAGCTTTCTGACACTGGGCAGTATGTTTAGCTCCAGAATACCTTGGTAGTCTTGAGACTTCATTGTGCCCTACACAGATTCAAGGTTCTCTAAGCAAAGCAGCCCCAAAACAAAACCGAGTCCCTCCATATTTCACAGTAGGTTTGTGTTCTTTTCTTTTAAAGCTTAATTTTTCCTTCTGTAAACATAGAACTGCTGTGACTGGCCAAAAACCACCAGTTTTCTCTCATCAGTCTAAAGAGCATTCTCCCAGAAACTTTGGGGCTTGTCAACATGCATTTTGCCAAATTCCACTCTGGCTTTTTATGTTTTTCTGTTAGTGGAGCCCTCCTGGGTCTTCTTCCATGGAGCCCATTATTGTTTAAAATGTGACGGATGGTGCCATCAGTATGTAATTGGAGCTCAGCTTGAATGGTTTCCTTTGCTGTTTTTCTACCATCCACACTATCCTTCTGATCATCCTGGGGTTACATTTTCTCTTGTGTCCACGTCCTGGAAGGTTGGCTACAGTCCCATGAACCTTATACTTTTTAATAATATTGGCAACTGAAGCTGCTTGGAGATGGTCTTATAGCCTTTACCTTTAACATGGTTATCTATAATCTTCTTTCTGAGCTCCGCAGACAGCTCTCTCCTTTGCTTTCTCTGGTCAATATTCAGTATGATGCACACAATGATACCAAACAACACAGTAGCATGTTCTTTCCCTTTAACTCTCTGGGGTCGAGTATGTCGTTGGCGACATCGCGTATTTTTCGCGTCTATTTCAGTTTATATCACGCTGAAATCTTAATGTAGAATCATGAAAAAAAATGCTGGCTAAATCCGTAATCTGTCTTCTTTTCAAAACGTCCACTGTCGGAAGTATTAAAGTTTTTTAAATTAGGTTAAATTGGCAAAAAAAGTAAACCATGTCATCTTACTTTGTTTTACCTGCTAGGGGGCGTGTAGTAGCGCTCTCACCCATCCATCGTCCAACCCGCTTATCCTAGTCCAGGGTCGCGGGGGGTCAGGAGCTTATCCCGGAAGCAACGGGCACGAGGCAGGGAACAACCCTGGGTTCACTTACACATGCACACCTAAGGGAAAATTAGCAACGCCAATTAGCCTCAGCATGTCTTTGGACTGTGGGGGGAAACCAGAGTACCAGGAGTAACCGGAGACCATGCAAACTCCACACACATGTGACCAAGGCAGAGACTCGAACCAAGGTCCCAGAGGTGCAAGCCAACAGTGCTAACCACTGCACCACCATGCCACCCTAGCGCTCTCACCCGAAGATCGCTATTCACATTCTAAATAGTCGCATTAGCACGTATTCAAATCGCATTCGCATTTAAACTGAGGTACCTCAGTCCGACAAGTTGTCCGGCTAAGCAAAAGATCTTGCTTTTTTGATATGGGTTCATGGTATTGCTACTTCTGTGGCGAATGAAACGCATCTGACTCGGTTTTCCCCGAGTTTTTAGCGGATGTGACATAATCTCGGCAACCGAAACTCGGATCCGAAGGCAAACGTAATGCACCATAATTCTCTTGAGGTTTATTTTACCATTATTTTTTTTATTGAAAACGAGAGGTATGCTGTCAAAAGAAAGGTCCAGAAAACCACACCGAAAATATTAAAACCAATCTTTTCATGGATAAGGAAGCCTAACAAGGTAACCAAGAGGTAAGAAACAAATTGGATGATAAATAATTGTGTTGAGGGTATTTTATGTCTAATTTAATACATGGGTCGGCACTGACCCGTGTAACATAAGAGATAGGAACAGAAAACTAATATATGACAAAGGTTAAGAGAGTGCAAGCTTATACTAGGATGAGGAAATTTGAGCGAGTGTTCCTGGCTTTATTGATGAGGTGGGCTGCGGTGGGGAAGAAACCGTCCCTATAGCGTGATGTTTTGGTCTCAATGGACCGCAACCTTCTGCCAGAATGGAGAGTCCGAAAGAGTTTGTGACCAGGGTGAGAGGAATCAGCCATCCTTCCTGCACTTTTCAAAATCCTGGACTCGTACAGGTCCTGTAAAAACGGAAGATTGCAGCCAATCTTCTTCCCAGCAGAGTGAATGATGCGCTGTAGTCTGCTCTTGTCCTTGGCAGTGGCAGCAGGGTAACAGACGGTGATGGAGGTGGTGAGGATGGACTCATTGTTGGCAGTGTACAAGTGCACCATTATAGTCTTTGGCAGACTGAACTTCTTCTGCTGACTCAGGAAGAACTTCCTCTGTTGAGCTTTTTTGGTGAGAGAGCAAATGAACATCTCCCACTTGAGGTCCTGGGTGATTGTAGCGCCCAGGAAGCGGAAGTACTCCACAGCGAATGACACTTTAATTCCATAACTGAGTCTTTATGCACAATTCCAAAATGACATTCTGTGCTTTGTATTTAAGGACTAACATATGACTTTCTGTTGGATGATTCCTGTCTTACAATATGACACTCGCCCTCTACCCAACAAAAATTGACTACCCTACTGTCTCTTACAGACAATCCAAACATATCTTTAAGTGACACGAAATGTAAGATAATTTACCTTTTAACCAATAAGCAAGTCAATGCATGTGTAGAATGCACATGCTGAACAGTACCTTTTTTTTCCAAATTAGAGGAAAAAAAACAGAAAAGAATCTGCTTAATGAAATGACTGATTAACACAACAATGTTAATTGAAATAATTGCCAATGTAACTCTCATTTTAATCACACTGACATTTAGCTTTCCATAATTTTCTCTTAGCCAAATAGGAAACCTTAATATATTCATACCCAGACATGTACCAGGCTGAATAGCACTAACAGAAATTCTCTTTATCAAAGGCCACAGTCTCTTCCTCCGAGTTATCTCACAACACTCTGAAACGGAAATAAAAAATATTAAATCCCCACTGGCATATAAACCCCTCACAATGTTACCAGTGCTAGTTACTTTTATGTTGTATAATAAACTTTTAATTTGTTGGATTCTCCTGCTAGCAACCTAGCTATTTCCCTTCTGATCAAAGTAAGAGGACGGGGAGGAGGAGTGTGTAAGAGAGAGAGTGATAAAGTGATGCCCAAGTGGCTTTGCCAAAGCAGACATTTATTGAACTGACATGTCTTCTCCAATGATTGCATAATTAAGGAACATAATTAAACATAGGTAATTAAGGAAAATAATAATAGGGCTAAAGAAAAGTGCTTGTAGAAAAGCACCAGATGAAGGCTTGGTTCTGAAAGCCCCCTCAGTACAGCGACTGACAGGTAGTAGGTTGACTGGTACTGGTACTGCAAGCTACTGGTACTGCTACCTGAAGAGCCGAACACCACCAGGAAGTGTATTAAATGGGTAAGAATCAGGTCAGCATACATGTATGTAAAAATGATAATGCCTGCAGTAATTCAGTATTTCTTGTTCTAATAACAGCTATCAGCCAAAATGATTTCTGGCCCAGAAATCCATTTTATCATTTAAAATGCAGTGAAAATTGATTTCCCTCATCTTCCATAAGGGTTTTCTTAATACTGGCATGAATAGTGTAATGCCTAATTCTTTTGCTCACAAATAAGAATGGGTTTCTGGGAATAAGCCGTACATGCAAATATGTAATGGAAATATAACTGAGCCTTAAATGCGGCAATCCCCAGCTGCACTGGATCTCTGCTGATCAGCAGGTGAGTTTACGAGCGGGGCGTGACACATACTATATTAAGCTATTTTATGGCATATATTTTGAGAAACATAATGAGTTAAATAAAACAATTGCTTTGTACTCTTATACTTGCAAAAAAGGTAGTGAAAAATGCTAAAAGAACAGCCTAATTACCAACAGTTTGCATATTTGTTTTTACAGTAGAGATCAAAATTAGAAACATAAGAACATAAGAACTATACAAACGAGAGGAGGCCATTCGGCCCATCGAGCTCGCTTGGGGAGAACTTAACTAATAGCTCAGAGTTGTTAAAATCTTATCTAGCTCTGATTTAAAGGAACCCAAGGATTCAGCTTGCACTACGTTATCAGGAAGACTATTCCATACTCTGACTACACGCTGTGTAAAGAAGTGCTTCCTTAAATCCAGTTTGAAATGTTCTCCCGCTAATTTCCACCTATGGCCACGAGTTCTTGTATTTGAACTAATGCTGAAGTAACTATTTGGTTGAACAGCATCCAAACCTGTTAGAATCTTATAGACCTGGATCATGTCCCCCCTCAGTCTCCTTTGCTTGAGGCTGAACAGATTTAGCTCAAATAACCTTTCCTCGTATGACATTCCTCTAAGACCAGGAATCATTCTTGTGGCCCTACGCTGCACCTTTTCTAAGGCCGCTATGTCCTTTTTAAGATATGGTGACCAAACCTGTACACAATATTCTAGGTGAGGTCTCACCAAGGAATTGTATAATCTTAGCATTACCTCCCTTGACTTAAACTCCACACACCTGGAGATATACCCCAACATCCTATTGGCCTTTTTTATTGCTTCCCCGCACTGGTGAGAATGAGACATGGAAGCATCAACATACACACCAAGGTCTTTCTCATAATCAGCTACCTTTATTTCAGTAGGTTCAGTAAAATACCTGTACTTTATATTTCTGCTCCCTACATGGAGTACCTTACATTTGTCTATGTTAAATTTCATCTGCCAGGTGTCAGCCCAGTCACTAATTAAATTTAGATCCCGCTGTAGCTGCTGAGCCGCTAGTTCAGTATCTGCTACACCACCCACCTTGGTGTCTTCTGCAAATTTCACCAGTTTACTGTATATACTGTATTGGTGTCTATATCATTTATGTAAATTAGGAACAAAAGGGGTCCTAAAATTGAACCCTGCGGTACCCCACTATGAACGCAGGCCCACTGTGACATTGAGCCTCTTATAACTACTCGCTGCTTCCTATCCGTTAACCAGTTATCAATCCAGGTCGCTACAGTTCCTAAAATACCTGTCGCTTTGAGTTTAAGTGAGAGCCACTTGTGGGGAACAACATCAAAAGCCTTTTGGAAATCTAAGTAGATGACATCATAGGCCTTCTTATCATCAACTTCCTGAGTAGCTTCCTCAAAAAACTCCAACAGATTTGTTAAACAGGATCTACCTCTCCTAAATCCATGCTGGCTATCCCTCAAAATGTTATTTGAGTCCAGGTAATCTACCATTTTCTCTTTGATTATAGCCTCCATAACTTTACCAGTTATACAAGTTAGACTGATTGGCCTATAGTTTGACAAATTACTTCTGTCCCCTTTTTTGAAAATGGGTGTTATGTTGGCATGCTTCCAATCAGAAGGTACCACACCTTCAGATAAGGATTTTTGAAACAGTAATGCTAAGGGTCGGCAAATAATATCCCTCATCTCTTTTAACACTATAGGTAAGATGCCATCAGGGCCCTGTGATTTATTTATTTTGAGCTTAGCTAGGCTTTTCAAAACATCAGCTTCAGTTATATATATATTAGTTATTAGTTAGAAAAAAAGTGACATTTGTAATTTACAAAGTACTGCTTACCCGAATTCACAGTTATCCATGAATTGAAGATATTGTATTTCCTTAATGAAAACTCTATCACATCACAAAATAAAAGGTTGAAGCTCCTCAGTCTGTGTACACAAAACTCAGACATGTGCTCTTGTTTATGGGAGTTTTCATGTGTTTTCTTGACTCAGTAACAACTGTGGGATCATCGTATTGTTATCATATGAGTAGCGTTTACTATGTATATTTGAAAAGTAGATCTTTTGAGGTTTCTGGGTGTGCTTTTAATGTTTCTATGACAAAGAGTGTTTTAGCCAGTTTGAAGAGATTTCTCTTTGATCTTTCAGGGGATCTCTGTCTCTTTCATCAGAACTCATAGAAAACTTCATGTCCAATCAGATTTCTTGGTCAGAACTGGCACATGTAGTGCCGGCCAGGCAAGTCACAGTAGTAAATCAATACATGATTATAATCTTTAATTCTGACTAACATTACTTAATGGAAACTTTAAAAGCTATAAGTTACTCAGACAGCAGGAGTGCTACAGTAGGACCTCTGGTGTAATGCAGTTCTACTCCAGTCATACTTTACTATCCTATTTTACCTACCTAAATGAGATGGTACGGAAATCCGGATTTAATAATTAGTAAATAAGACTGTTTTACCCATGTTACCCAGAATTCAGAATAATGGAATAGAGAATACCAGGAGGTACATAAAGCTAAATTAATAAAACAATGGCAGAAAACTCAAAATGAATTACAAATAATGTTGAAGTTTCATATATCCATCCATCCATCCCCCATCCTTCCCACTAGGTAGGGGTACGGTCTGGGTGGAATTCCAGTCCAGCGTGGGTCACTTACACACACAGAATCACACATGCCAGTTAGCATGTATTTTGACTGTAGGGGAAAACTGGAGTTCCCTGATGAAATGCACATGTGACTCAGGGAGAAAATTCCAAAATAAAGAAGGGAGGTAGGATTTAAACCCCCAGCTCTGGAGGTGTGAGGTGAGTGCTGAATCTTTAAGAAAAAAGAAATTTTGAATAGCTGATATGGAGGTGCCACCTAGTGGAAGAATAATAGAACTGGAACAACACACACTGAATACTGTATTGGGTGTATAAGACAATGAGCCAGTATCTGAAAGCAGTATTCAAATCCAAATGCAGTAATTTTCAATAATTCTGCTCAGCATATAGTGGGCCACTTGTTGGAGGTGCTGGTGGATTTTGAGATCCAGCACTGCCGCGGGAAGCTCCCAGAAACACCCCAGTGCAGACATGCTGCACTGGTGTGCCACGATGCATTTTTTGGCGTCTGGTTTTAAATCCACCCATTTCTTTGTTTTAATTTCTGGTGAAGGTGGAAGGGAGAAGGAAGTTTGGACATCTCTGCTTTCCCTTGACGAGGACCCAGAAGAGTGGCAGAGGATGAATGGGTGGTCATTTAAAAAAATCAAGTGTCTTCTGCAAACACCCATAACTTTGATTGATTCAATTTTGCTGTGATTTTTCACAAAAATTTGATCAGTTGCAGATGTTACAAATTTTTACAATGTGTTTTCAAAGTTTAAAAAGGTCTGTTGGATACTTTTTGAGTTATGATTCTAATGAAACCGAGTGTAAGTAAGAGCTTTAGGATGTCCTCTAGACGTCCCTTTCTGTTGTATTTCAGAACAAAGTATTCTTTTATTCACAAGCTAATGAGTATTAAAGTGAATATACGGTAACACTTTACTTGAAGCAGTATACATAAGGGTGACATGTAACCATCATAAGAATGACATGACACATGTCATGCACATTAATGACACATTCTTGCTGTTTATGACTGTTGTCATAATGTGTCATTCAGTTCCAAAAACCGAATGACACATTATGACAACAGTGATCAATAATGGGTCATGTCATTCTTATGACGGTTACATGTCACCCTTATGTAGACTGCTTCAAGTAAAGTGTTGCCGAATATACATTCACCCAAATTCAGCTGCAGTTAGAGGTCGCAAATTGACGCTTGGAGTATGTTCTCTGGAGGATTGTTATACTATCATATTGTGAGCAATGTATTCTTTAATTCAAAGTTTACTGAATTTTAAAGACAACAAAAGGAATCAAATTTCAAATGAGGTTAAATGTGGCAAATTAAGGGTTGTAATATCTCTCCTAGAGGAGACTTGTATTATACAACCTGTTTTAGAGCAAGATATTCTGTTACACATTTCATATTTACTGCACCTTCATAATGCATTCATAGAACATTCAGTATACCTTCATAATGCATTTAAAATGCATTCATAGAACATTCATAAGCAAGTATACCTTAACATCCTAACATGCCTTATGAGCTTTAATATACATTTAAAACAAACATTATATTATAAGATTATAATGTTTATTAATTTATCAGCCACATGCTTTAGAGGCTGTGTTGTCACTGACTCAGAGCAGTGCAGAAAAAGTGTGAATGGTGACATCTGTGTCCCTGTGGCAGCTCCTTCACCCTCAGGATGGCTCACCAGGCACTGACAGGTTACAGACCAGTGATGTTACACCGCTGGTTTGACCGCATCCGCCAGTACAACTTTAACCTGTAGTTCACCTCAGGCAGAGACAATGTTGGAGCCGACCTGCTCTCTCACTCTATTTCTGCCACAGTTCTATACATGGGTGCTGACTGTGTGGAACAGGATATTATTCAGATGTTACATATGCCCCTCCAGGTCACTGTCTCTCTGCAGGAGCTCAAAAAATCCCCCAAACAGGATTCTCTCTTCTCTCAGCACTACACCTACATCAAGGTGCCTGAGCAGCTGGCTGTGTTTTCCCAAGTCAAACAGTAGCTGTCCTGCTGGAGCAACACCTATATGGCTTGTGGGCTTTGCACAGTGGTTCCTAGTGCTCTGTGTGCATGTATTTTGACCAATGGCTCATGAAGGCTGACTGGGTATCATGAAGCTGAAACAGCGCTGCTGAGACCTGGTGTGGTGGCCAGGAATAGTCAGAGACATTGAAGTGCTGGTCTTACCTGTGTCGTGAGTGGCAATGTGGGCGGACAGGCTCCTGCAGTCCCTTGTCTGGCGATCTCGGTCTTGGGATCCCATGCAGCTGGATGTATCTGGTGAGATCCATGGTTTTCCCCCACTATCAGTGCTTCTTGGTCGTTGTCTATGACCTACACTGCAAATGGCTAGAGCAGTGCACTACTGGCTCCGTGACCTCTCAGTTCATCATTGACTTCCTGGAACTCGATCCTTGCCCACTGGGGTTTCCCAAAGACCATTACCATTACAGCAACGGTCCTCAATTGGTCTCAGCTGAGTTCACACCATATCTTGAAAGCAAGGGCATCAGTCATGTCTGCACTGCATGTTATGACCTCAAAATCAATGGCAGCATTGAACACTTTAAGAAGTCACAAAAAATGGCCTCAGAGCACTTGTGGCCCAAGGGGGCTCTTTCTCACAAGCCATCCGTCACATTCTGCTGCACTACAGGGCCACACAGCACTCGATCACGGGCATCTCTCCAGCCTCTCTTATGCTGGGCTCAATTTGCCCTTCGATAGGCTCTGCCTCTTTACACCCCAAGCACCATCCTCTGGGGTCAGGGTCACCCTTCAGCAGAGGCAGATGAAGCACTGATTTGACTAGTCAAGATGAGCCGGCACCAAACATCACCATATAGTCAACTGTCCCCTCCACGATTTCAATATATTGTAGAGTTGGTATAAAAAATTTAATGTTTTTGGGAGTTCTGTAAATGTACTGTATAAAATATATGTGCAGCGCTGGTTTGGAGGACATCAAGCAGGTTTAATGTTGATCCATCACATATCATCTTGCAGTGATCTTGCAGATCTTTTTATCACATTTCTCATATCTTTTCACTCCGCTCGCCAAACGGACCAAAAATGTATGCAGTTTTTCCACAGACATATGCATAAAAAAGCCACTATATTTTTTTATTAAAATAAATTTTTATGAAAACAATTCTAAAGGCAATAACTACTGATGTTGCAAACTCAGTCTGATTTGAGGAAACAAGTAATAGTCTGAATAAAGAGGAAAAGTAAATTGAAAAGTAAATGAAAATTTTCATCTGCAGTCTCAGAGAACTAAAAAGAACTCTCCATATTTCTACACATTTAATCAAGTTCTGTTTCAATTTTTTATACTTTCAGTTGTTATTCAACTTTGCAATGAAGCACAGGAGCATCCAAGAAATGAGGGACATTGATTATGTTATATAATTATAAGACTTTTATGCACTCGGCACCTCAGCATTCGGTACCTCAGCATTCGGTGACCCCGCTCTGATACTTTACATGATCTTTCTGATTCTGTCATTCCCAAACGCTTCCACTTTGCAATAATACCACTCACAGTTGATACGCTTGAATTCACTGATTATGATCTTATCAGAACAATCAATTCTTTCACAAATGTTTGTAAACCTGACTGCATGACTAGATGCTTGATTTTATACACCTGTGGCAATGGGTCTGAATGAAACACGTGAATTCAATGATTAAGAGGTGTGTCCCAATACTTGTGTCCATATAGTGTATGTATGTGTGTACATATATATACACACACACAGTCATGAAATTACACCAGTATTTTAAAAAGCAATGCTTTCTGGTATTTTGAAATCTTGCAGGAAAAATGAACAGAGTGGGGGTGGGGGGGCAGTTCCCCAAGTCACAATTTCACTTAAAGGAATACAGGGGTATGCTGTATTCTATTAATAAATGCATTTTCAGTTTATCAGACACATCCTTTATATGATAGTTATAAATACTTTTATCAATGTTCTTAATGCAGCAATTAGTAGGTTTATTTTTTATTTGGACCAATAGCGAGTCCCATGCCCGCTAACGTTACAATTCCAAGTTCTGAGGCCAACTTTTCTGTAGTGCTTGCACTGGAGCTGTTTTTTCCCCAGGGCTAGTTCTTAGCAGCGGAAACACGCAGAACCAGTTCCGGACTGGGGAAAACGCACCAGCACCGTGTTGGTGGAAACAGGGTATCAGTGGCTCAACATGGCTGACAGGACCACCCCCCCAAATTAATACATGAAAAGTTAATATACACATAAATAAGGGGTAGACTTTCAGTCGTCCAGACCTTGGGGGGGGGGGGGGGGGTGTGTGTGGCATTCAGTCGAATTTTTCCAACCATGTCTTTGTGTGGCCCTGTATAAAACTGCAGGAGAATACAGAGTATGGGATACAAAGAAAAAAGTCCTATGAGGAATCAGCAATAATGGGTATTAAGAACAACTTTTCCTAGTTGTTTGTTGCTTTTGTTTGCACCGTTTCATCACAGTATTAATTTGCATTTTCTTGTTGTAACTAAATGCCTAGCAATTTTACTTTCACCTTGTTTTGTTGCATTTCATTACATCATTACATACCATGGGATCTACTTGTTGTCCTAAACCAAACCGTAGCTAATTCCTGTATAGTGTAGATACGAGCCTTCTGAGGACAACAAAATGTGCTATTCGGTGATGGAATTATCCATCCATTCATCCATCATCTACTGCACATGGGTGAAGTTCTGCTGAAGTTAGGAGTTGAAGCTCCTTCTGACAGGGGATTCCAGCAGACGTTCCCAGCAGACCCTCACTATACGCTTGGGCCTGCCAAGTCTGATCGGCTTCCTCCCCCCCACTAGCGGAGCCAACCCACCACCAGGTGTCGATCAGTTGACAGCTCCGCCCCTCTCCTGACTCAAGTGTCCAATACATGCGGCCGCAAGTCCAATGACACGAACACAAAGTTGATCATTGAACTGCAGCCTAGTGTGTCCTGGTGCCAAGTGCACATATGGACACCCTTATGCTTGAACATGGTGTGCATTATGGACAATCCGTGACAAGTCAAATAACAAAACAAAACACCACTCTGGTTCCTTCCAATCATGCCCCTCCAGGTCTCACTGTCATTGCCCACATGAGCATTGAAGTCCCCCAGCAGAACAATACAGTCCCCAGGAGCAGCGCTCTCCAACACCCCTTCTAAGGACTAAAAGGGTGGGTATTCTGAACTGCCGTTTGGCGCATAAGCGCAAACAGTCAGGACCCGTCCCCCCCACCCAAAGGTGAAGGGAGGCTACCCTGTCATCCACCACAGTAAACCCCAATGTACAGGCACTCACCATCGAGCCCTGCCGCCAGGCCTGGCTCCAGGGGGGGGGCCCAGGCATCCCGCGTCCAGGCAAGGGAAAATGTGGATCTATGTTATTACTCATCGTAAGGGAATTCATCGCAACATACAGTAAAATGTTCAAATGTTAAGGACAACTCACAAGCCCACTGAGATGAGGGGGGGAAATGGTAACTACTAAATTTAGATAGATCTTAAAATTCTTTAGCTGTAACTTTTTTCACCATTGCAATTTAGAATTACAATTCAGAATCTACACTCACTGAGCACTCTATTAGGAAAATTACACTAATACTGGGTAGAGTCTCCCTTTGCCCTCGAAAACAATTTCTGATGGCATGGAATCTAATTGATGTTGGAAACATTTTTCTGAGATTCGGGTCAATGTTGACATGATTACATCAGGCAATTTCTACAGATTTATCAGCTGCACATCCAGGCAGTAAATCTTCCAAAGGTGTAAATCTTCCTGCCGGCCCCTGGAGGATGGGCTCCCCCTTTGAGTCTGGTTAGGGTTAGGGCTTCCTCTGCTGCCCCCTGGAGGATGGGCTCCCCCTTTGAGTCTGGTTAGGGTTAGGGCTTCCTCTGCTGCCCCCTGGAGGATGGGCTCCCCCTTTGAGTCTGGTTAGGGTTAGGGCTTCCTCTGCTGCCCCCTGGAGGATGGGATCCCCCTTTGAGTCTGGTCCCTCCCAAGGTTTCTTCCTTCTAGGGAGTTTTTCTTTGCCACTGTCGCCTATTGCTTACTCACTGGGGGCTTTGGGTGGGGATGCTGTAAAGCGCTTTGAGACGATGTAATGTTGTGATAATGCGCTATACAAAAATAAATTTGTTGTTGTTTTGTTTGATTCAGAACTGGTGAACTCAAGAACACGGACCTCATTGTCATGTTCCTGAAACCAATTTGAAGACAACAATTGCTTTATGACAAGGGGCATTAGTATGCTGGAAGTAGCCATTAGAAGGTGAGCAAATTGTTGCCATGAAGGGATGCAGTTGGTTAGCAGTAATACTCAAATAGGCTGTGGCATTCACATGATAGATTAATGGACCCAAAGCATGCCAAGAAAATCCCCAGTTATACCATTATTAGCCTGGACAGACCTACCATATGTGATCCTAAGCGGAAATCAAGACTGTGCCCATTGCAGCCTCTACTCTGCTTTTGGCTGAGAGGAGTGGAACTCGACATGGCCTTCTGCTGTTGTAGGCTTTGTCAGCCCCAAACCACTCTGGCCATTCTTCTCTGACCCCTTTCATCAACAAGGTGGTTCCATTAGCAGAACCACAGCTCACTGTTTTGGCCCATTCTCTGTAAACCCTAGGGATGGTTGTGAGTCAAAATCATAGATGATCTGAATAAGCAGATGCACAGGTAACCCAAATAGCTCAGTGAGCATATTGCATGATACCGCATAATAAACTAGTAACCACTAGCAATCACCGTGTTTATCATCCACAGTAAGCTACTTATCATTAAGCACCATCTCAGTGCTGATAAATGCTAGTAATGAACCACATTTCAAACTTCATTTTCACCACACCGGTAGGTTTATAACAGTTTCAACCAGCCCTGCTCAAAACTTAATGAATAGCTTAAACTCCACAAGAAAATGTTTGTGCAACTCCTTTTGCTAGTTGTCAAAGGCAGTGGCATTTACCACCACTCAAACCAGGCATGAAGCCAAGGTTCGGGTCCAAATAACTACAATAATTACTGTAGAGACAGCCACTACAATACATATTAAATATACCCCTTATTTAGGAGATGCTGAAGAAGTATATTCTGTAAACCCATCTTCTGAAATTACTCAGCGATTTATTACATTTTTGAAAAATCTGTCGTGGTCAGGGACAAAAAACAACTATGTCACAATGTGATATATGGGTTAAATGCAGGGGACACAATTCCTTGTTGTGCACTGTGTGCTTTGGTGTACCAGCAATGACAACTAATCACTTTCCCCTGTCCTGAATGGGCCAAAAAAGAAAAAACATCCAGCAAATGGCAATTCTCTGGGCAAAAATGCCGTGTTGATGGCACAAATGGACAGACCTGTTCAAGCTGATAGATAGGCGACAGTAATTCACATACACACATCACCACCAAGTTATGCAGGAGAGCATCTTGGTGATTTTAAAGTGTCCAAATATTGTGCATCATATTCTGCACAATATTAGGACACTTTAAAATCACCACAGATAAGCTATTTATCTTTCTCAGGATACATACATCGTTACTACTTTGAGCCACTTGATATTATTTTTGCACTATCCTATTGTATATTATTGTAAACTAACATTCTTATTGTATATACTGTATTTCTTTTTACTTAGATATACATACAATATAAGAAATAGGAATATATATATATCTCTGTCTCTCTTACTGCACTGAGCATGTGTATGACAAAAGAATTTCCCTCGGGATAAATAAAGTTCTTATCTTATCTTATCTCTCGGGTCCATATTGAACCTTGAAGCAGATCAGCTACAGCAGCAGACGACCACATTGAGTGCCGCTCCTGTCATCTAAGAACAGGACACTGAGGCTACAGTGTGCACGGGGGCAAGCAAAAGTAGACCAAGGATGATTGGAAAAACACTGCCTGTTCAGATGAGTCTTGATTTCTACTGTGACATTTAGAGGGTAGGTCAGAAATTGGCTTAAACAAGAAGAAAGCATAAAACCTACCTGCCATGTATCAACAATTCAGGTTGTTGATGGTGGTGTAAGGGGCATATTCTCTTGGCACACCATGGGCCCCATTAGTGCCAAGTCAGCATTAAGTTCCACAGCCTACCTGAGTCTTGTTGTTGACCATGTCCATCCCTTTACGACCACAGTGTACCCAGCTTCTAATGGCTAATTCCAGCACGATAACGTGACATGTCACTAAACTCATCATCTGACTGGTTTCCTGAAAATGACAGGTTCACTGTATTCAAATGACCTCCACATTCAGATGATCTAACTCAAATAGAGCACGTACAGGATATGGCAGAATGGGTGATTTGCATCATTGTGCAGCCGACAAATCTGCAGACACTGAGTGATGCCATCATATCAGCATGGACCAGGAATGTTTCAAGCACCTCACTAAATCTACAACATGAAGAATTAAGGTAGTTCTGAAGGAACTAGCAAGGTGTACCTAATAAAGTCGCCAGCCAGTATGTATCAGTGGTTCGGTCCCATTTACCCCACACCTGGCGTGCACATTCATACGTTTAGTGCAAATATTCAAAGACGTCCCATTTCTCAAATAAACCAGATGCAGCATGCTTGAAGTGAACTTTATCCACACAAATTCTGCATGGAAACAGCCTTTGGCTAAGTATTTAGACCACAATGCACCACATAAGCGATGACTAATATTTACAAACACGAAGTAATCTGGCAGCTAACTCGGGTCCAACATGCTTAAGTAAATGTAGGTGAGCTAAGTTCTCATGTTCACATAGCCTAGGCTATAGTAACGGACAACCAAAACAAATCCAGTCAACAATCCAGTCCACAGGTACAGGTCCTATAGTATCTCTTGATCACCCCTTCAACTATCAAGGGTGCCCCGTTGTTTTCAAGAAATCCCTGCATACTCGGGCACTTCACACACATTGCGTCTTACATAAACATGCTTCACCAGTGTGTAGTATTTCAGTGAATTTCCCCTTAATTGGGGTAAAAGGGACAAAGCCAGTATTACACTAGAATAAGTGGCTGATAAAACTGCAGTGTCAGCACAATTTAAAAAAAACAAACAAACTTGCAATCTGCAAAATCATGTATATGTGCAATCATCCCACAAAAGCATACACAAAGAACATTGTGTTTAAGAAAAAAAGATGACTTACCTTTATTGCCATTTTACTGAAGATTATACACAACTATAAGGAACAATTTAAAACTACTTCAAATTGAAATAAATAAAAATGTAAGATTCTACAGTTCACAAGAGGTAATGGGACTTAAGTAAACAAATATTTAAATAAGTTGCTTTTAGTAATGCAAACTTTATTTACAAAACATTTACTTCATGCCATGCACGATGATTCTGGAAAGAATCATTGCTTTCAAGTTAATAAGAACTTCACAAAAGGAAAGTGAGCAAACAGTACAGAAGAGTCCTATATGCTCAAAGAAAGATTTTATATGACTAGTACTAAAACCAAAAGTGGACTTGTTACAGTATACATAATACAGAATTCTGCACAGAGAACTGTACACTATAATCCTAGAATGACAAATGTTTTAGTGGTTAAGAGGCCTAGAATATATATACAAATAATTGTGCCACGATACTTAACAAATCGTCCACATATTATACAATGAAGTTTTATACATGGGTGGAAGGGATGGGATGGGATGGGATAAGTAGCGACTAAGCAGGTCTACTGGCGGTTGCTCTTTATTCTCTCCAGCCTCTTCTTGAGGTCGTCGAGATTGGTGGCAGGGGTGGAGGAGCGCGAGGGGCTGTGTGAGTGCGAGTGCGACTGCTCCTGGTGGTACTGCTCGCGAGACTCCTTAAGGTGGGACAGCTTGCTGTGCAGCATGTCTGTGGAGGAAGCCACTGATGGCTTGGACAGCAAGGATGTTAGCGGTGGCCTGTCCTCCTCCTCCTGCTGCTGCTGCTGATGGGGTAAGGGGGGGGGGGGGGGGGTTTAACCTCATAACCAAAGCTAGACTGAAAAATCAGGTTTTATGGTATTAATTGTGCCTTGTGCCTTTCAAATCATGGTAATCCATGGAATAGTCATATCAGTAATGACTGCAGTAGTAATGAAGTTAAACACTCAAAAGTAGAACCTATTTAAGCATTATAAATGGCACAATACCTTTGTGTTGTTTTCCAGTCCATGACGTTGCCTTAATATTTTCAACCTCTCGTAGTACACAGCAGGCTTTAGCTCCTCCCCATTGCTATTGAGGGATACGGAGCTGGAATCCGACACGTTATCTGTACCACGTGGGGGGATAACTGCAGGAGGAGAGAAAGCAGTCACGAAATTACTACAGTCCTTTTCTGAGGCAAGATACAGTAACAGAGAAAAAGCAATACATAAATACCAACTCCTATAACAAGCTTTAGAGTGGAAATGCTTGGGGACATGGATCAGTACCAGGGTTTGAAGACTGGCTTCTGGATTTGCCCTCACGCTCAGATTCAATTATACGCAGGCCTCGCTCCACATAGCTCTGGAAAAACTGGGACGTGTTCCGGAGGAAAGGTTCAAGGTCTGCATCAGAGTACCTCTGCTTGTATTCATAAAGTTCAGTGAGTCCCTGTCAAAAGGGAAAGGTTGAAGGGAACATTTACCACCGATTGCCTCAAACCTGCATGTACTGCACAGATGCTACAGAACACATACATTACCTCCTTGGTGTTTTCCTTGGACCCAATCTTTTTGAAGATCTCAGACAGGATATCACTCACTTTTGCTTTAGACATCTTCTCATCCTACATGTAAAGAAATTTTAGACTCTCCCTGAAGACAACTGGATATCATGAGAGTTTAGGGCTACACTGAACATACCGGCCGGATGCTTCCTTTCTCAGTTCCTCTATCGGACTTGAAGCCAGAGAGGCCGCTTGAGTGCTTCACCACTCGCCTCAGGTGTGACTCCAGCTCAGACTCATTCTTATTCTCAATCATGGACAAATGATCCAGGATCTGTTTAAGCACAAATAAATATCCAAAGAAATTTTATGCAAATCACAAACATTCAAATCACGAGGGGTGGCAGTTTTCTTCAAATATTCTATGAAGTTATTTCCAGATACCAACCAACCTCCATATTCCATAAAAAAAAAGCAATAAGCCATATGTAGGAAATCTGTCCTAATACCCACCCGCATGTGATCAACAAACCCACTAAAGAGCAGAGAGAGATAAAAGTACCTTGGCACCAGTGAGCCGACACAGAGTGTGCAGCAATGTTTTCAGGGTCCTGTGAGGTACGTCGCTCTTCAACTGCTTAAGCTTTTCCTTGGGGAACACCTTCATGAAGTTATGGACATCCAGCAGGATCCGATCCAGGTTGATGCTGCATATGGTCTCTGGGAGGAACCGTATCATTCTCCACAAACACTGGAAAAATATATATGGTGATAAGGGGATTACAATGCAATGCAAATTGTTGAGATGTACAAACCGTTCATAAAGCTGAAGCATACCTTCATGACCAGTTCAGAGAACTTTGGAGAGCCTGCTGCAGAAATAAGACTGTCTTGCAACAGCACAAGGAGAGCACTAGAATCAATAGGAATTAGAAGGTCAACCTTTAAATAAATAAATAAATACATACAAAAACAAGCAAGTACCTGAACTTAGTTTGATACTCTGAAGGAAGGAACACAAACCTCAAAATGTTAGTCTGGTCAGACTTCTCCAGAACACGGACTACTAGCAGGTTCACAGAGCGGATGAGTTGCTGGCCATCCTCAATGTCCTCTACCCGGGCATCCAGCATCAGTGTGATAAGTCCATGCATCAGATCCTTCAGCACGCCCATAGAGGCCTCTCGTGCCAAGCTCTCCATAGAGAACAGCTGAAACGGTACGCAGAGTTCACTTCATATTCCTTGCTGCTGGATATTCATTTAAAACAGTCACTCAGCAAACCCAAAAACATATGGGAGGACAAGAAATGCATCAATGGCCCTGGCCTGGCTCTGCACTGCTGGTCAGATGGCCCCTGTGCACTCAAGCTTGTCGTCAGGAGTCCGAGTGGAGCAGTTTGCCACTGCAGAACCACCCCACAGGTAGGTGCAACTCATCACTCCACACAGTGACAGCCAGGAAGCAGCCAGGCATGCATGCTTTTCACCAAACACAGCATGAAGGGTCTGACCTAAGACTAAGTGACAATACTGCACAATTATACAGTTGGGTTACATATTATAGGCTATTCTGGATGAGATGTGAGGGAGGAAATGGTGCAAAGAGGACAGATTTCAGATCACACTGACTCATGCAGGCAGTGAAGGTTATATACAGTCATTCCTAAGAAAGCGGCAATCTGCCGCAAGAAGACTGGACTAACTGAGAGCATGTTGCCTATTATGCAGCTGTACAGCTTGAAGATTTCCTTCTTGTCTAGCCGATCATCAGCCATGTGTGTATTGTAGATGAGTCGAAGCTGCATAAAGGTTGCAATCAGGAACTGGTCGATGTGGCCCGACATGGCCTCTGCTTTGTCTTTCTGCCGCAGCACTTCATCAATCTGGATTTTGAGTAGAGAAGAGGGACAAAATTCAAACAAGACCGAACAGAGAAACAGAACAAAACCTCAAAGCCAGACAAAGGCATACCTGTGCAAGAGCCTGGATGCTAGTATTTATGTCCCCACTAGCCACTTGTGAGATGACAAAGTTGATGGTAGAAGCAGTGCTATTACGCAGGTCATCAAAGTGAGGAGACACTGCACGAATCCTGCAGACAGACAAACATACAACACAGCATTTAGACAATTTACTCAAACTTGGCATGTTAAACCATGGCACTGTTGAATTCTCAAATCTGATTGGTTAGAAGGGTGTTGATTTTCTATAACCACACAAAAAAAAAAAACCTTAAATTTAATGTAGAACACAATTAAAAATAAAACAGCATTTAGCAGAGCCCTTGGCTTCTGTTCAGGAGAGCACGGCATTGCGTACTTCAGTTTGTTGGGCGCTTCTACAGAGACCTGCGGTCAGTGATTTGACACCAAGTTGATAATGTAATGAACTTGCAGTCCAGTCATTAAGACCAGTTCTTACTTCTCCACATGCATGCATATGATGCGACTGACTTCAATGCAGTTCATCTGTGGTCAAACTCTTGCAGCACCAAGATTTTATGGCTCAATATTCAAAATTAGCAGCACCAGTGCTATTATGGAAATAATGGAGATGATTGCATTGGGCAAATCAGCCATTTTCTGAAGTGGAGGACGATGGTTTTAGTCTGCTCATTCACCACTTGAGGCCTGAAAGTACCAGCCCACAAAATGTTTATATTTTGGTATTAAATCTAGCCTGTAGGTAGATCTTTTGTCTTCTGCATCACACAAAAGCCATTCAGCTAATCTAAGCCAGCCAGCTGGGCAAGTTTCACATCATTCTGAATAAAAGAAAATTCCTTCTTATGTTGCACAATGCTATATTCAAACACATTTTAAGTGAATTTAAAAGGACAGGGTTAAAGACCAAAGGAATTTAAATGTATAGTATAGTACTTTATAAAAGTGCATTTTTCCCCCCAAACTTGAGTATTTCACTGGATTACTCTAACAATCTGGTGTGGTATCTACTTCTACTTAAGTTTGCAAACTGAGTACTTTTTCCATCAGTTTAGAACATATGCGCATTATGCAGGCTTGACTGCAGAAGAATGAATGGTTCCTACGTGGGAACACATTTACAGTCCTGTGTAACCTGCCTAAATGGGATTGTACACAAGTCCAGTATCAATAAAATCGGTGTTGGTTTTACCCAACACACTGCTAAATACCAAGAGGTACATAAAAGTTAATAAAACAACAGCTATGTATGTACACATGTGCATGCACATGACCCAAAAACCATCACATCCACTTATGACAAATAGCTCTGAATGGCTGAGACATCAATTCAAAAAGACCTCTAAAGTTGCTTGATACCAAGAAGTCAGCAGCAGATCCTTTAAGTCCCTGAAATTGCAAGGTTGAGACTTGCTGTTGCAGCACATCTCAAATATACTCAATAGGATTCAGACCAGGGGAATTTTGTGGTCAGGGCACCCTGAACTCTGCATCATGTTCACAAACCATTTCTGAACAGTTCGTACCGCGTGGCAGGGCGCATTATCCTGTTGACAGATGCCACCAGCTATCGGGAATATATGTCATCATGAATATAAAATGGCCTGCCATGTCGTGCCAAGAGTCATGCGTCAAAATACCCTCCACAGGAATGCCCAGACCCAGGGTTTCCCAGCAGAACACTGCTCAGATCGTCACACTCACTCCACCAGCTTATCTTCTTTCTACAGTGTGTCCTGGTCCCATCCGTTACCCAGGGAAATGGTGCACATGTACCCGCCTGTCCACACGACGTAAAAAGAAAGGGACTCATTTCAACCAGGCGAAAACCTTCCACTGGTCCTAGGCCCAGTCCCGATGACAGAGTGACCATTGCATACGCTTCTGCCAGTTCATAGGGGTAAGCATGGCCATTCTGACCAGTCTGCCATTACACACACCCATACATAGCAAAGCGTGATGTACCGTGTCGAGGCAATTTGTGCCACAGTAGCCCTTATGTTGCTCCATACCTGACGGTCAGCCTCAGCTGCCACCACTAATCATTGAGCCGTGGATAGCAGACAGTGTTACCGGCTCGTGGTCTTTCCCTCCTCTAACCACCATCAGTTGATATTCACTACCTGTGACCAGCAGCACCCCACAAGTCTTGCCATTTCAGAAACGCTCTAACCCAGTTGTCCGGCCATGATAACTCATCCCTTGTCAAAGTCACTCAGAACTTTATGCCTGCCCATTTCTCCTGCATACAACTTGTCACCTATAAAAACCAGCTTCTTTTTGCCACTTAATATATCTCAGATCTTAGTGTGCAGTTGTTCTGAGATAATCACTGTTAAATCACATCTGTGGGTGGTCATGTTTTGGCTCATCAGTGTTCATACATATATTTCACATTTTTTGCCTCCGCAGCCATGCTTTTAAAAACTTACAATGCACAGCTTGGAGGGCATTAGCTACACATTAGTACCTCAAAACCGGCCTCTGGGTTTAGCAACGGGCGACTGAGCTAATGGCTACTTAGGGGCTTAGACAATTTTCCAGTTAATGGGTGTGGGTTGTATGTAAGCAAAATGTTTAACTGCTGGCAGAAGAAAATTCTACTAATACATGCATTGAAGTTTGTAAAGGTGAAAATGCAAGCCAAATATGTAGTAACCGTGGTATAAGTAGGTTAATGCACTGCAAGCCATGCATTACATATTTAAATGCACTCTGCTTCACATTGGGCAGATCTTTGCCTCTGCAACTGTTTGAAAATGCAAATTCACGGTGAGCCACGTATGTACCCTTATCATAATGCCTACCAAGTCTTAGTTTATTCAGTTCAGAAGGGGGGGGGGGGGGTTTAAAATAAATAAAGAAAAAAAAAATCAGCTTGCTTATTCTTCACAGCAGTGGCTTGTATAAAATATTTCCTGTCACTTAACACCACAGGAAGCAGTAATTTGAAAAGGGAGAGCAACCTCAGAAGCAGACACTGCGCGCCCAGAGGAGACTGGAAGTACTCACTTGGGCTCTGGGATCATGACAGGCTCAAGCAGCTCATCCAGCTTATGCTGCACTAGGTCAGGCAGCTCGCTCACTCTGGTGTGGTCGTTCTCGATCATGTCCAGGTCCAGCTGGAACTCTCTCGTGATGGCAGGGGAGGACTGTTCAGCAAGAGCGTTCTGGGCACGTGCCTGACTGTGGGGAAAGTGTACGTCTGTTACATGTCAGTGCGCAGTGACGGAATACCACAGCACGTTTCTGCCAAAATCCCCCTTTACTCATTAAATAAATTGCTTAAGGCTTCCTATGGGAGGGGGTGTGCTACATTACATACTTACATCCTGTAAGTGCGATACATAATTCTGTCCACGGAAAGCAGAGAGAGGGCCAGAAGAGAGATTTCACACATCAGAATAGAGAGCAAGTGAAAGCTAGAAAAGGAGCAGTCATGACATGCATTTAGCAGAGCCCTTGGCTTCTGTTCAGGAGAGCACGGCATTGCGTACTTCAGTTTGTTGGGCGCTTCATCTGGAGCCGGCTTTCGGGCCATGCTGGCATTAGGATTCCCTGGCGGTGCCCTCTGGACTCGCTCTTCCGCCTGGCGAGCTGGAGCAGCTGGAGCCTTCTTGGCAGAGCGCTTGATCCTCTCCTCCAACATGCTCATGTCCTTCTCTGAAAGCTGTTAACAGAACTCCATTTCAAAACTGCTAACCTTTTACTCAGAGAAGGAAAATCAAATATATAAAATCGGTCATACTAGAATTCTTTTTTGTGGAAAACAGCAGTTACTAAAATGGGAATATTTGCAAACCACAAGACAGCACCATGCTACCAAGGATGTACCTTCAGAAGCACTTACATTGCCAATTAGTTTGAAGACCTGGTCCCCGCAGACATTGTATACCGTTACAACAGTGTTGAGAGCTGCATTGCGCACCGACGTGTCCCTGTCCCCAATATGAACTGCTATTTCTTTGAGGGATTTTGCAGGTGTTGGCTGGCAAACATTCATTCCATAAGATTCGATCAGGCAACCGAGTTCTTCCAAACATTCTGGGGGGGGGGGGGGGGGGGGGGAGACACAAAAGCAACAAATCAAGCAAAAAACCAAGATAACTGACATCCACAAAATCACTTCAGAAAAGGCGTGACAGGACAGCATGTCACCGTTTGGGCCTGACCTGCTCGCTGTTTTGAGTTCTTTGACTTGGTCCCATCCATAAGGAATGTAAAGACTTTACTGGCAGGGTAGACCTTGCACAACATCGTGAGAATGGCACGTACGTCTTTGCGGACAACGTCTTTTGATTCACCGACCTACAGAGATCAACATGCTCAGCAGAAAGTATTTGACATTCAGAAATATTTCATTCAATTGATGTGCATTTTGTCATGTATACACTGCTTTTAAAATCAGGTTTACTTTTGGTAATGGTATTAGACTGGAAAAGCACCCTTAAATTTCAGGGTGAAAGCTTTCATAATGTTTACAGCAGATTTTTACCTTAGAGGGAAGATAGATATTTGCTGTGTATTCCAAAAAAACTAACATACAAATCGCTCACTGGTCAAATGAATAGCTAGATTGGGCAGACAGAGATAGATAGTACCACTATTGCTAGAGGCAATTTAACTCGTCAATGCATTTTAAGGCTAATTCTCGAGAGTGGTATGAGGGAAGACTCACTTTAACGATAAGGTAAGGGATAAAAGAGGAAGCCTCAAACTCATTGAGATGGTAATTCTCCCGGCTAAGCATTGAAAACAGCAGTTTCAGGTACTCCAGGGCTTTCATCAGTACACTGGTGTTGGTGTCAAAGAAACGCAGAGTGAACCACTTCAGGATGATGTCCAGGCAGCTGATGGTAGCATCCCTCTCTTCCTCCAAGTGCTTCAAGAAAACAGATGAGACACTGAGTTCTGCATTTTTTGCACCATTTTACTAATTGCTATGCCAAGAATGGCAGGTTTATTTCCAGCACAATAACAAACTACTCAGGAAAAACAGATACAAGCTATAATATTCCTGACTCTGCTTCTTGGTGACAGGTTTTAAAATGGTGGCTACAAAACATGCACATTAAAACCAAAACCTGTAATAAAACTGCAACAAACCTCGATCATGGTACCAATGGCTTTGACATGGCGCTGGAAGTCGAAGTGGAAGAGTTCGTCCTGCAGCCACTTTGCCACACAGGTAGACATCTGATTCTTTAGCTGCTCCACATATTCATCCCGGGGTGTCATGAAGTTCCATTTCAGGACCTGTGTGGTGCAAGAGTGGGGTCAAACACTGACTAAAATCAGCAAAAAAAGCAGCAAACCTACCGCCGAGCACCGAGAGAACACAAGGCTGACCTTCAGACCCTTTTCCTCCTTTATCCTCTGCTCCTTTCCATTAGGGATGATGATGAAGATAGGACCAGATTTGTCATCTTCATCTTTAGCAGTGGTCTTAGCTGGCGCTTTTTTCCCACCCAGGACCTGCAAATTGTCACGTGTGATTACATCTTCAGAGAAGTGGCAGTGAAGGCAAGAATATGGGGAAGAGGGTGACCAGGTGTGAAATCCAATTTCAGAATTTAATGTGCACCGTCCACCTTTTAAAACCCATTTACCAACCTACACCACCCTGAAGGTCTCAGTGGGTTTTTAAATCTACAACAAAAAAAGTACCTGTTTGCTTGATTTCCCCTTTGAAAGTATGTTAGGTTTACTGGACCTATCATCTTTATCCAAGCTCCCATTCAAGTCCTGGGAAGTGTTCTAACAACATAAACATATCAGCTTATAAGCAGGCGGGGGGGAAATATGATTTTTCCTTTCTTGCACAAAAAGTGCATGCAAGGTCAAAATGTATAGGTGACATCCAAATCACAACCACTGACTATTCCTCTACAATCAGCGACTGTCCTACGTTTATAAAAAAAGAAGAAAAAAAACCCACACACACACACACACACTATAGGAGAAAGAGCAATCCAACCTTTCCTTTAGCAGCAGTTCCACCAGGCTTAGTCTTCTTGGTGTCAGATTTGGGTTCAAAAACCCCAGAATCTTCACTTACAGATTGAGACTTAGATGGAGCTGAAAGCAGAACAGAATACTGAGATTCACAGCATTCCACATACCAATAAAATCTAGTGTTAAAATCATGACTTCCATAAATTCAAGGATTTTCCCCATAATATTTATCCCATTTCACATTTGAAGCCTAGGCTTATTTGTGAAAGACATTTTGATTGACTCAGAATTAATTATATTTCTCTCTTCAGCAATACTCAGATCGACAAACCTGAGAGTGGCTTTGCAGCAGGAGGGCAGGCTGCAGTCTTGGAAGATGCTGCTTTGGCAGGAGCTGCTGGTTTGGCCGGCATGACAGCACGAGCCTTCTCCAGCATTCCTACTACCTGATCCTTGGAGGCTGGCTGAAGGACAGGGCAAAAACAAGAGGCCTGTTATTTAAGGCCAACATACAGCTCCCAGCTAACACTAAGTAAACAGCGTTCCTACATATTTTTCCCCAAACTTGAAACTTGTCGAGAGTGGTTGGGTGGGGGGGGTGGGAGTCTACAATACTTCTGTATGCCATGTGGCTAATAATTCACCCATGTTTGCATTTTAGTTAGATTCCACATTTGACATTCTTAACAAACCAGTTACAATATTTAGGATTGATAAGCCCATCAGGTGTCAAGCATTTCCCCAATGTGAGCATTGTAAATTACAAGGTCGCCTACATAAATGTCTTGCTGGACTGCACACATTGGCTTGAGACATTGCTCTTTGATGGGAAATCTGAGAACATTTTGGTGCTGACAGCCAGCTCACATCAGTGACTTCAAAATAATTAGATTAAAAAAAAAAAACAAAAATAAAAAAAAAGTAGACCAATTTGTCAATTGTCTGGAAATACATTCTTATAGTTTGAAAACACCGAAAAGAAATTACTGCATGGTAACCCTGAATACAACCCATGTTCTTCCAAACAAAGTGAGGTTTGTGATTAGAACTAAATTTTGCCAGACACCCCCTGTTTCAGGGATGAGAAGCAGACCTTGAGTTTTCCAGTGGCTTTGAGCATCTTCTCATAGCCCAAGTGCATCATGAAGGTGGGCAGGGCATCCTGTGCCTTCTTGCGGACATCCCCATTGCGATCTTCCAGGCATGCATACAAGTTGGGCACACAGAACATCAGGTCTGGAGACACAGAGCGCAGGGTTGGAAGCTTCTCAGCCAGCCAAGCCAGGACCTGGGAAGTATTTTGGTAGTCATGCATATTTCCAGTCTCTCAAAAACAGTTGAGAAAATGAAGTCAGTACTGACAGATTTCAGTCTTACTCAGAAATAATGGAGCATATTTATCATCCAACCATTTTGCTTTAAGAGTCAAATAACGATGCAATTCGCATCCTCAAAGAAAATGACTCGATACACTGCACACAGCTTCACTCACCTCTTGTCGGAGGAAGGGGTTCTCTTTCTTGAGTTCCTCAGAGAGGTCTTCCCCTTCCAGCCACTCCTTCATGCCAGTCTGCTCCACCCAAGCATTCAGTGTGGTCAACGCAGCTGCACGCACATTGCTCTGCAAAGCAGTGGAATAAAAGCCAGGTGATGAGGCCCCAGGCAAACTATGAAAGAAACACAAAGACTCAACCAAATGAGTCACCTTGCTATCCCCCAACACTGTGATGACAGGAATTCCCAGGTTCTTCACGTGCTGCTTCAACGCCGGGCCCATCGACGTAGCAATCTGCTGTAGGATGGTTAGTGTCTGTAGGACCTGAATACAAACACATTGTAAACTGTGTAAAACATGCAAGCAGAAAGGAACAAGGTTCAAGGCATTCCACAAAAGAATTATAATACCTGTATTTAAAACAAAACACTGAATTCAATATAAATCATTAAAATTTAGCCAATTAAAAAGGTATTACTAGGTTCCTAACTGCCATCCTTCGCATACACACCAAAATCTTATTGGAGTCATTCAGACGCCCCTTCAACACCATAGGAAGTTCGCCCACATTTGGTTGAATAAATTTGGCCTCAGAAATGACTGCAGCCAGTTCATCCAGGCCTTCCTTTCGGGTTTTCCAGTTTCTGTCTCCAATCTTTGAAACCATTTCAGATGTTATCTTGTCACTGTAAACGGAATAATAAAATTCCACTTAACCACATCTCACCTGAACAATTTGAGAAGCACGGGAAAATTAGGAAGAATATTTAGCCACATCGTCTGCACCAACTAGTTGTTATCAGATATGAGAATTTGTGGGCCACAGAAACCTGATATCAGCCCGGGGAAGGAGGTCCATGACATCGTGGCCTCCTTCGTCGTCCTGCTCCTCAGCCTCCTCTCTCTCATCCTCGACTCCCTTCTTTGAGAAGCCCCTGATGGGGGCTGGTGGTGATTGGCCCTGTATCTGTTACATCACAACCCCACATAGACTGAAACCATGCTGACAGCCTGCTTCTGAACTGAGATTACAAACTCAACTTACAAAAAAGGTTTCAAAATTTAAAAAAAGTTAACCCATCACATTATATTGAATAGGAAAAAAATTGTAACCTTCTATTAACACTCATAACAGTCAAAGAGACTGACTGACAGCCTGTCCCCAGAGTGAGGATATAAACACTAATACATACCTTCTCGAATTCGGCATCAATTTGGGCTAACAAGGCTGGCTTTTCATCCTCAAAGAACATACGCAGAGGAGCGCCCATGTACAAGTACATCACTCCTAGCAGGGCAATTGCAGCTGTTCTTACAGCCTATGAAACAAGACTTCATAATTACCAGGAAGTCATTCATAGTGCATAATAAAAGGCAGTTAAAGTGGCCAGTGCATGGCCACCAGTGAAACGCTGAACTAAACAGGAGATGGAAGAGAAATGGACTTAATTTCAAGCTCACATCCATGACTTAAAACATACCACAGCACTGTGGAATTCTCCAATGTTATTTCCAACTAATGTTACTTAACGGAAACTATAATAGGAAAGAAATTACTACAGGCTGAAGAATGTAACCTGTGGTCTATGATTAAATACCAAAATGATCTGGTAAAGTAATGCACTTGTAGTCCAGTCATACTTTACAGGCCTGTGTAACTTCCCTCAAACAGATGACATGCAAGTCCACTTTTAATAACTGGTAAACACTAAAGTCAGGTTTTAGCCAAATTGCAGCTAAATACAAGGAGGCACCTAAAGCAAAATTAACACAAAGGCTGAATGTCTCTCAACCATGCGCGCCTTTATAAACGTATAACACACTTCTAGGAGTGCATTATCCTGCTTATGCCATGGTCACCAAGCACTTTGCTCTCACATCGTACATACAGACTGACCTTTGGGTTCATCAGCAAGCTAACGACTAATGAGGTGGCTTGGGTTGTATGTAAGCAAAACATTTAATAGTAGGTTTGGACAGTATCTAATATTTCACACTGTCCACGATATATAGTATTTCGACAGCATTTTAAAAAGCAAAGCTATTGCAGTATTTTAAAACCTTGATAAGATTCGCCAAGCGGGAGGTGGGATTCCTAAAATACAGGTTTTGCCAAAAGGAAATCCCAAATACTAAAATAGTACTTTTACTAACAATGCAAACATGTAAACATAAAAATATCTTCAAGTACAAATGTGTAATACAAATGTGTGGTAGTGGTGGCATAAGTGGGGTAACGTGCTCTTAGCCATGCATTTCAAACACACATAATGCGTGGCCTGTCAAGCATTAACCCTCACATCATGGAATCATTTTGTATAATGCAAGGGGAGGAAAGACCCTTACATTTTCATTTAAGAAAAAATACTTACAGGATTGGTGGCAGCCAAAGCGGTCTTGACATTACTAATAAATGCTTTCACATTGATTCTAAAGAGAATTAAAAAAAAATCAGAAGCTTAGATTGAAATCAGTACAGTTTCAAATTTTTATTAGAAAATTTGATCACTTTAACTCACCCAGCAAATCCAAATTCTTTCATTGCATTTGCAAGCCAATTTAGTGCTTCTGCTTGGTTTTTAGGATTCTTTTGCGCAAAGGCCATTGACACAACCTAAAATAAAACAAAAATCAAGTTCCCAGAAATGAGCAGTACAGTGGTAACATTTTGGCTTGCCAACATTACACGGTGGATCTCCAAAAGGCACGATGTTCCCATCGGACCCACGGCTTCAGCGATGGGAAAAACAACACAACCTCTTTTCTATTCTTCATGGTTCCTACAAGTCAGTGACAACCAAAACTAACCAAAAGCTATTTGGAAAGTCCCCAGAGAAGAGCGGCAACTGACCTGTTCAGCAGTCCAGGGAAGACAGCAAGCCTCCCCAATGGCTGTCAGGGCTTCCTTGGCTTTCCCCCCACACTTGACATCGCCCACCTTATCTACTAGCCCATCCAAGACCGTGAAGGCAGAGGTCTTTGAGAATGTGCCCTTCTGTGCGATAAGGCCCACAACGTGAAGCTTCATCTGCATCACCTAGGCCACCACCCAAAAACAATTGGGAAACCGTAAGAATGGCATTTTGGAAAGAAAAGTTAAAGCACCATGAGTTGGAGCAAATCAAGCTATACCTGAAAGTTGGTCTCCTTCCAGCCTGGTTTCTTGGCCAGCATGCGGACAAGAGCCTGGCAAGGCATCTCGTTTTTGTCCATCTGTTCCACAGCCTAAACATTTCAGAATGTATGCAGCATTTGTTAAAGACATTCTTTCTAGGATGAAGGCACAGCAGTTTAACTACACTTCAAGAATATATAACCAAGATATACTCTCTAATTTTCGTGTATATTCATATGTAAAGCTACCTTTTGGAATTCCTCCATGCTGGCCAGCCGTTCCTTCCAGTTAGCACTGTCTAACAGCTGCATGCAGGAAGCAGGGAGTACAGCTGCAGACATATCCTCACATACCTCAGGCTGAAAGAGACATGCAGCTTCAGTACTATGAACTGGGCATTGACAAGACTCAGAGTGGCAGGAAAGATCTCATAGTACTGGTGTATACTTACAGAGAGTTCCGCCTCTACTATGTCCTTAGAGTCTACAGCCTTCTTCCCTTTACCATTCATGGCCGCTACAGGTTTCCCCTTCTTGGGTGGTCCAGCGGGCTAAACGTGAATCAAACATTTCACCAGAATACATGCAGACATATCTTGGGAACCACTTGGAGATTTAGCTGTAGGGTTTACTGCTGTTTACCTTAGCTACAGGGCCCTTCTTTGGGGGTGCGGAAGGCTTTGCCGGAGCCTCTGGGGGGGGCTGTGCCTTTGGAGCTGGTTTCTCTTTCTCTGCACCACCTCCTTTCTTCCCACCTGCCAGCTCAATTTTGTCAGAACATTCTTTTATCTGTTTAAAAAAAAAAAAAAAACACACACAATTACAGTTATTGCCAGCATGGTTTGTAACAATAACGGTGATGAAGCCTCTACGATCTATTTAATAGTCTCTAAAAACAAGTGTTTACCAAGAATTGCACATTGAGGCCGGATCACAATATTCTTTCACAATATTCTTAAAATGAAATGACCATTAACGGTGCAACTGCATTCAATCGGAATTTGTTTTGATTGTGAGTTGATCACGTTAGCTGTATGGTCAGTGTAGGCAAATTCACACACAGACTACATCTAATCTATTTTTTTCAGTTGCCGAGTACAGGATGAAAGATTAATTCTGCTTTCCAAATTGAAGGAAACACCTGGCTTGCAACAAACTGCAGATATTGCTGTTGTGGCCTTGTGGTGACTGACAAACATGGGATTGAATTTCCCCCTTTACCAGGATAATTTTAACAAAATCAACTTTTGATTATATAAGTAATAGGTGAAGGACACAGAGGAATAGATGACTAAGGGACCATTTAAATACTTCATAAAAAAAAAAAAATTTGAATAGTCCCATCAAAACACCTACGTAAATTAAAATGAAAATACTAATCAAAGAGACAGCTGGAACCAATGAAACGTGTCTTTTACAGAAACGACCCTGTTCTCCTTCATGAAGCAGAACCTACATAATCCTTTCAGCAGGTGAATGGCTTTATAGGTCAGCCCAGCAGACCAGAAATTCCATCTAAACTTCAACTGAAAAACTACAAAACACAGTGTTTGGTTTTCATTTACTGTGCATTTCACTTATGAAAACCCTGCCTCCTAAGAGTAGCATAATGCCATTCTAGAATGCTGGCTAGCATTGACCGTGAAAGTGTAAACTAAGCAGGTCACATGACTCACCTTGTCAAGCTTTAGTTTATCCAGATCAGTCAGGAATGGATTAATTGCCTTCTCTCCTAATACCTTCATGGCTGTGCCCAGAGCTTCAAATGCAGCATCTCTCACTTCTGGTGCAGAGTCATTCACTTGCTGTCAAGGTCAAATTAGTAAAAAGTTAACCTCTAAATCAACCGGAAATTCAATTGCTTTTAAGAAAAACAAAAGCAGCTGATCTATTGTGTAGCAGAAATACCTTCAGAAACGCTGCACAAAATGGTTTAAGGAGACTTTTTGGCAATGAGGAGGGAGTGCAATGGCAAAAGCTTCTTGCCAAGAACAGCGAAGCCTGTTGTTTAATGGAGGGATTCTTGTTGTCCATCACAGCCAGTATATCTTCACTGAGATTCTGAAGAGTTGTCTGCAGAAAAACAAGTAGGGCAGAACATTGGAAAAATTCAGCGAGTTAAAATTTGAGATAAAGTTTACCCAAAACAACCTGTATCCAAACATTTTATCTACCAGAAAAGTCTGTCAAATAAGTTCGCCAAGAATTGTGCCAAATCACTTGCTTCTACTCATTATCAACGGAACCAAAAATATTCCCACAGCGGAAAGTCTTGTTACCAGTTCTCTTTTCTCCTTCTCATTTTTGTACAATCATTTAAGGATTCCCCTTAAAAAGATCCAGAATATGAAAAGACACTAAATTAAATGGGACTGCAAACTGAAATCTAAATTTAACTCATAAACCATACAAAAAAAAAAAAAAACCCTTTAGGGTGTAACGATGTAAAAGACCAACAATATGGTTTGTTCCTGGGCTTTTCTCCAACTGCCTCACTTATCATTATAGGGGACAGGATTGACATTGGTGTCTGACTGCTGTCGCCTGTATTCAGTAAATTCTGCAATCCAGTGGAATAGCAAGTTCATAGCAATGTCCAGCTTTAGTTGTAAACTCTGCCAAAACCTCACCACAACACACAGAACCAGTATAAGAACATAGAACATAAGAACATAAGAACTATACAAACGAGAGGAGGCCATTCGGCCCATCGAGCTCGCTTGGGGAGAACTTAACTAATAGCTCAGAGTTGTTAAAATCTTATCTAGCTCTGATTTAAAGGAACCCAAGGATTCAGCTTGCACTACGTTATCAGGAAGACTATTCCATACTCTGACTACACGCTGTGTAAAGAAGTGCTTCCTTAAATCCAGTTTGAAATGTTCTCCCGCTAATTTCCACCTATGGCCACGAGTTCTTGTATTTGAACTAATGCTGAAGTAACTATTCGGTTGAACAGCATCCAAACCTGTTAGAATCTTATAGACCTGGATCATGTCCCCCCTCAGTCTCCTTTGCTTGAGGCTGAACAGATTTAGCTCAAATAACCTTTCCTCGTATGACATTCCTCTAAGACCAGGAATCATTCTTGTGGCCCTACGCTGCACCTTTTCTAAGGCCGCTATGTCCTTTTTAAGATATGGTGACCAAACCTGTACACAATATTCTAGGTGAGGTCTCACCAAGGAATTGTATAATCTTAGCATTACCTCCCTTGACTTAAACTCCACACACCTGGAGATGTACCCCAACATCCTATTGGCCTTTTTTATTGCTTCCCCACACTGGCGAGAATGAGACATGGAAGCATCAACATACACACCAAGGTCTTTCTCATAATCAGCTACCTTTATTTCAGTAGGTCCCATAAAATACCTGTACTTTATATTTCTGCTCCCTACATGGAGTACCTTACATTTGTCTATGTTAAATTTCATCTGCCAGGTGTCAGCCCAGTCACTAATTAAATTAAGATCCCGCTGTAGCTGCTGAGCCGCTAGTTCAGTATCTGCTACACCACCCACCTTGGTGTCATCTGCAAATTTCACCAGTTTACTGTATATATTGGTGTCTATATCATTTATGTAAATTAGGAACAAAAGTGGTCCTAAAATTGAACCCTGCGGTACCCCACTATGAACGCAGGCCCACTGTGACATCGAGCCTCTTATAACTACTCGCTGCTTCCTATCCGTTAACCAGTTATCAATCCAAGTCGCTACAGTTCCTAAAATACCTGTCGCTTTGAGTTTAAGTGAGAGCCTCTTGTGGGGAACAACATCAAAAGCCTTTTGGAAATCTAAATAGATGACATCATAGGCCTTCTTATCATCAACTTCCTGAGTAGCTTCCTCAAAAAACTCCAACAGATTTGTTAAACAGGATCTACCTCTCCTAAATCCATGCTGGCTATCCCTCAAAATGTTATTTGAGTCCAGGTAATCTACCATTTTCTCTTTGATTATAGCCTCCATAACTTTACCAGTTATACAAGTTAGACTGATTGGCCTATAGTTTGACAAATTACTTCTATCCCCTTTTTTGAAAATGGGCGTTATGTTGGCATGCTTCCAATCAGAAGGTACCACACCTTCAGATAAGGATTTTTGAAACAGTAATGTTAAGGGTCGGCAAATAATATCCCTCATCTCTTTTAACACTATAGGTAAGATGCCATCAGGGCCCTGTGATTTAGTATGTTGCATGTTGGACTTTAACTTGCCAGAGTACTGCCACACCACCAATGTCTTTAGCTATTTTATCCACAATATTTCCTTTAAAAAAAAAAAAAAAGTGTTACACTGTCGCTTTCTTCAACTTTCCTCTGGGAGTGCTCGTCTTTTCCATGATGTGTGCTAAGGATGTGCAGACGATACTGAAATATCAACTCTTAACCGGAATGTTTTACTTTAAGAATTAAAGTCTAGCATTAAAATATAAATCGTATTATTACTGAATTTGCACCCCCCATGGCAAAATTAATCACTGATTTTGGTATTAATTGGTATCAGATGAAAATGAAAATCAATAATAAATCACTCAATAATCACCCATCCCTCACATGCATTATTAAAACAGTAGCATGTGGTATGCTCAACTAACAACTGAGCCTGCAGTGTTTCATGGATATAGGGTGGCTCTATGTTCTTAAGTCTAATAAGATTGGTTGAAATTGCATTAAATTTCTGTGATATGACAGGCTGATGTGCACTATTAAGCAATGTTCCTTATTGACAGTTTATCAAAGTTTATCATTTTCTTATGGTTTATATGTCAATGAGTATCATTGACAGCAGCATGACTAGTCCTGCGTAATAAGTCAGAATTAAAGATTTCTTTTTAAGCTTACCGTTAGGAAGACTGCATCGATAGCCTCTTGTAAGGCCTGAACTACTTGCGGCTTTTTCTCTTTAAACTTCTCCAAAATAGTTGGCACCACCTACCAAAAAAAGTCAAATGGGAATCAAATTGTGCACTACTTAGCAAAAAACACACACACCCTGGACAACAGTCACCACACTAAAGTGAGAGGGTGGAGGAGATACTTACATGGCCAGCATACGTCCCAAACTTCTTCCTAAGACCAGCAGCCAGTCCCGCCAGGCATTTAGCCGCTAACGTCACCAGCATCACATTAGCATCTTTGCCAATAACCTAGAGAACAGTTTGAGAATATGAACATGTGCCACCAGCTGAAGAACAGGTTTGGCAGGAACAGAGCCAAGACTTTACCTTTTTAAGTGCTCTGACCAGGTCCCCATAATCCCCATTTTCTAATTTGGGATTTTTTGTCAAGGCTTCCACAGCTTCCAAAGCCTCTTTCCGCTCCTGCCATTTCTTTGCCTCCTAAAATACAAAAGTGGATATTTTAAGAAGCAGGCATTTCAGAATCACTATTACTGATGTTTTCAACTACATTGTGGAAATACACGCCTGAGTATCAGTCAAATAAAATTACCACTTACAATTTTCTCATAGAAATCCTTGGGTAGTTTAGAAAGAATTTCCACAGCTTCCAGAAGTTCATACGGGTCTACCTGAGGGGCACAGCCTTCATCATCATCATCACCTGGAAGAGGCAAACATCAAGCACAGATCATGTTTCAAAATTTCAACTTTGAATCTGATTTGCTGACCACAAATCAATCTTGGCAGTGCAACAGCTGTAACCCTTAGGACAGTACCTATCCTGCTGCTTTATATACACATGACGTGCACTGCAGTCTTGGTATAATTACAGATTGTGCTGGGTGATGATAAATTTTCGTGACACGTCGCAATTGTTTCAGAGTTAACACAAGAAAAATACAGCACTAGATTTACTGTTGAAATTTATTCCCATCCTAAATTAGATACAAATACATACCAACATACTAATCTATGAGCACTATGGTCATTTTTCCTGCATTATACTGAGACAGCACTGTATTCCAACCAGCATCTGCTGTATAACTGCATTCCTTGTATTCACATAATGCACTTCCTTAACTCAATACAACAGTTAGACAGCAGAAAGACAGCAATGTCTATTCAAAACAAGTAGTGCATATCAGAAAAAAGTATTGATATCTGAATGCATAAATTATGAAACTGAAAAGGAGGCAGCTGTAGGAAAATGCATACCATCAACATCATCTCCACCAGCTGCCTGCTGCATTTCAAACTTTGCTCTCAGGTCTTGCTGTGAGCGCAGGAAACGGGTCTGTTTGGGAGCCGTAGCTGGCAGCTTCACCCACTCCTCCTCCAACTCCTTCAACTAGGACGCACACACACACACACTGTTGAGAATTTTCCAAGGATTTACAGCAATGCTACATCCACAAAGCAAATGGAAATCTACATGCAGATTACATAATGAATAAAATAAACGATTAACAGATACCCTTAACCTAAATAAGTGAATGCTAATATTAAACACTTTACCTAATTCTTAATCTAGTTAGTCTACTAAAATTGACATGTATTGACCATGTACTTACCTCAGGCATTAAACTACTTTCGAAGCACCACAATGATGCAAAACATCTTCATACACCTTTTATTGATATAATCATGCTTTTACTAGCATCTTACCTGCACAGAATTGATGTGCTGAAGGGGTGGCCGGATAGCATCACGAATCCACTTATACGTCTCCACAGCTACCAATTTGGCCTCGTCCCGAACAGCCTTTTCTCGAGACTCAAACAGTTTTGGCAATATCTTGACTATTGGCTTAAGTGTAATAATCTTGGAACCAAATTCACTGCAAAAATGTATATACAGCTTTAAAACAAAGAGCAGCTAGAAGAAACAGGATTTATCCAAGACAATTACCCATTTCTCCCAACTTCATTAGGCCAAAGCAGTTCCCATACATATACATAAAAAAAAAAAAAAAAACAACACCACATCACATCAAACTCCAACTGAAATGTCAAGGCATAAACTTACCAAAGTGCTTTCCGTATGGTTTCAATGCATGCTACAACAATCTTGGGGTTTTTATTATCCAGCCCTTTGACCAACTCCTCCTGGACCATATCTGCCTTCTCTATCTCTATGTACATTAGGCAGATATCCATTCCCAGCTCTTTGGCTCGAGCCTTTGGCTGATTGAAGACTTTACTGACCACTCCAGAGACCACATCACCAGTTGTCCTGAAAAGTAGATTTAGTACATTAGTGAAAAATAGGCTTGCCATTGAAGGATGAACCATTGCTTTGTCGACATCCTCAAAGTAGTTATCAGTGTCAACTTGGAAAAGTGTTAACTTTTTAACTGCCTTAGCAGTGGATAGTCACACCATCTTAGAAAACAAATATCAACACTTATACCAAATCAAAATACAGCAGTGGAAGTCAACACTTAAAACTTATGTCAAATGGGCAGAAACTACCTTTGACTTCAAATGCACTGATATTTTCTATGGCAACATGCTCTGATTTAAATGCCCAGCATGCCAGCTTAACCTTGATATCAGATAAAAGCAGTCTGATGAGTATCAGTATTAAGTAAAATAAACAGCCTTTAAATTTCCACTTTATCAGCAGTTTAGCCCTGACAAGGACTAGCAACATATACTTTTGAGATACTAGGTGTAACTCACTTTCCAGCAACATGAGCATTTTCAACATAAGCAAGTGCAGCTTCCAGGCCCTTCAATTGTACCACAGCATTTGAGTCTGTCACAAGCTTCTTTATCAGTCCAAGATATTTGCTCCATTCAGGACTCTTCTCATCCTCTATCCTCTGGAACAGCTTCAGGGCCTCCTCATACCCATTTAACCTGGCTTTCCATACCTAGGAGACAAGGACAGTAAATATCTTCTAAATCATATTAGCTTCATCTTAGTATATTGTGTGAAAGGAACTGTCATTTAACTGCAGCTGACTGATAAAATAGGATTTTCACTTATTCAGGAAAGAAGGAAAAAAGGACCGTAACATCTAGTTACATTACAAATGCTCAGGATAAAAGGGGAAAAATAAAATGACCCTTTAAAATCTTTGGTTAGATCTCCTTGAATAAACAATTTTATAATGATTCTTATAAGGTACTTGATTTGGAAGACACATCAAGCACACGTTGACAATTTTCACAGCAGAACTGAGACCAGATGTTCTTAAACATGCCAAAGAGATAAGCCAGGAAAGTAAATCAAAGGTACCTATTCAAGGATATTGTGTTTAGCTTGCTTAAATGACTTTAGGCATGCATACATTGGACTAGAGAGCACATAAATATGGGCTGAGGCATTTTTCCATAAAAATGCCAAACAAGTGGAAACCAGGAACATTGTAGAACTGCTCAGAATAACATTTACCTTGTGTTCACATCTCTGATCAATGGGCAACTTCATCCATTCACTGTCATCTCCCATGGTGCTTGGTGTCAATCCAACTAAATATTTAACTGAAACAAAAACAAAACCGATATTTTACCATACCTATGATAGCTAACCATAATGTAATAACTTAGACCAAACATTAAAAAATACAAAATACAGTGTTTCCCCTACCATTATATTAGGAGGGCGCCCCCCCAAAGGTCAAGTTAATTTTATTTAAATTTTATTTTCTATATAGCACCAGATCACAACAGAAGTCATTTAAGGTTACTTTTCCTATAGAACAGGTCTATACATCGTCCTTTTACTAAACAAACTAAATAGCCTTATGCTATTTATCTTATTTACACAACAGCTTGTCATTTTTGTCTCTACACGGTTGCGTGTTTACAATTCTCCCGTGCTCTCTGTATACAGACACGTGCGAGCACACGCAGGTGAGCACGCGTCGAAAAATGTGTCGCGTCAACCACCTGAGCAGCAGACAAAAATATGTGCGTTATTTATTTATTTATTTTAAACACTCAGGGTGGTGAAGATGGCAACACTCGATCGCTCTTCTACGAGTAGCAGCCGGAGTAGCATGTTCGTCTGCCGGTGTCTGTCTGCCGCCCCCCCCCCCCACTCCCCAAGCTGTAAACCGAGGGGAAACACTGAAATATATAGTAAAATTCTAACACACTGCTTCCTAACAGGATTCTCTTTTGAGCTGTGATTCTTAACTGCTGAAAAGTGAGATGTTTTTCTGATTATTTATAGAGAGCTTCCATAATACCACATACCAGGAAGAGAAAAGTTCCTTGATTGAGCATGTTCCTCCTTAACGGCAAAATAGACCTACTGTGTGCACACACTAACATTTGCCTATTATAAGCCAAAGAAAAGCATTGTCTTTTTGCACAGAGTTTGTGTCCGTTTGTGTCACACATACAAGTGTTCTATATGTATATATTATCAATCTTTACGACAAACAGAAAGATGAAACCCACTGCCAAATTCAAATGTCACAAGCACCTATCTAGGAGTGTAATTGTACATGGTATATTATCGAACTGTTCGGTAAACCCCCAAGATTTCAATGCGCTCATGTGATCTGCGATATTACGGTATGCCTGACATTTTCCTATATGTATTGGTGCGATATCCAGGATGTATACAAAATATGTTTTCCCCCCAGAAAACACACACAAAATAAAAAAAAATAAATAAAAACTGGGGTTGTCTTATTTGAGGGCTAAAAAACTTAAATATTATACAACAGATGGCGTAAGTTATTCCCCTCCTGGCTAAAGACAGCAGCATACTTGAAACATAACCAACGTCATTTCAGCGATACAACATTGCATGAGTGATGATCCCACCCACTGCCAGCAACCGGCTGACATAATGTGACGTCATGGGGTTGGTTAGCCGTCTGCATGCTTTGACCTGCACAGTGCTTATCTTTGAAATGGTGTAAACTAATATGTATTTGTTAGCCGCTGCTAGTGTTAAACTAATAACAAAAATGGCTGCATGAGTAACTAGGGCTCATTTGTTTCTACTGCATGAAATCAATGACAGAAAAACAAAAGTACTTCTTAACATTAACTTAAATGGAGTTGTTACGTGGCAAGGACACAAGTCCAAATAGTGGTTACAACTGCATCAACATTAGAGGTATTTTAGGAAGCACAATACAGCACTATTTACTTTTATTTGGCAGACACTTTCATCAAAAGTGACATACAAATTAGGCAAAACAGCAGACTACATAGGTGCTGTCAAGGAGCCGACTAGGCATAGAGTGGAGCTAAGCTGAACTTTCAATGAATACCCAATTACAATTGCACTACTTCTGAGAGAAACGCAGCATAGGCTGCCTGCATGTTCATAGGCTGCCTGCATTGCTACAACAAAAACTGACCATCGTGAAACAAAATTTCGGCTTGCATAACATCTCAGCACTGTCTATATATCTTGCTTCTTTGTCAATTATCAGTCTCAGTGGATCTCCTGGCTAGATATTTAACTAAAAACTCCATTGATCTTTGTTCAATTTTGACTTTGTGGAAAGGGTTTGGTCCAGATTGACATTCGCTAATACAATCTACTGTAATTCGCAAACTTTGCAGAGATACCATCCATATAATAGATATACAATCTTTTTAACCGCCTGGAATGTCAACACTCCAAACAAGAAATGTGTACGAGCACATTGTCCGCAACATCTTCCACATGTTCTGAACTATCCAAACAGAAGCAAACAATTCTTAGCAACTCAAAATTCTAAATCATGTTAGTTCATAACAAATAATGGATAAAATTAAGTTCAGAAGTTTGCAGCTACTAAAGTGATGTGTTCAGTTGTACAGAAAACAAAACTAATTTAAAAAGAACTTTTGGAATAACGAGTCAGATTAATTTACGAGTACAGTATGTTAATTTCTCATTATAATGCAACAAACAGAGCTTCTTGAAAGGATACAGCTATTACTCCCAACTCAGATTCCCCTGCCTCTCACCTTCCTTCCTCCCAATAATGTTATGTGATAGAAAAGGTAAAACCCTTATGGAAAACATGTTTGTTGTTTGGAGTCTTTACAGTGTGGGAGGAAGACGTTCAATTTGCAGTATGCAAGACAAAAAAAAGTTGTCGGTGGAGGATCAACCCCAGAAACATCTGGAATAATTTAATTCGAAATTTAGGAAGCCATTTATTTGAAATGATTATTTAAAATATTTGCTTGCAGAAGCCTAAGTCCAAAAATGTTAAGTCTGCTAATTAGTATTATTTGACCACGAAAATGGGAATCGGCAGGTCAGGATTAAAAATTATTCAAAAATCGGCAATCCGGGTCGGCCAAGGAATACGCAATCGGTGCATCCCTTCTATCGGCTAATATTACTTCCTCTGGATGAGAGGCTACGGTTTAGAATTTCATATCGATCTAGACAAATGGCCTGAACTGCATTTAAGCATGTAATCAGGCCTAGTATATGGGGTTGATATATGGTGGAAATGTAACAGTCACTCACATAACGCTCTTTTCTCAGGCAAAAGCACAATTAACAGGTTTACCGATTTTCATCCACCTGCTTTCAAAGACAACGAAACATACAATCCAAATCATACTGAACAACCATTTTATAAAAAGGAAAATTGATGCTGATATGAACAGAGCTACTTCGGCTACCATGTCAAACAGAGCATACATTGTAGGGAAAATTACTATAAATACGGGAAATCTGGCAGATATTTAAAAGCAACCAAGCTGATGACACACTCTTCCACTGTACGCAGATGTTTACAAAATGGGCTGCGCTTCGGTACCGCTAGCTGGGTAGCCAACTAGCTGCGTGACTGAGACAAATTCAAACACCAAGCTACAATTTTCATTCAAAATACCGAACAACGCTAATTATCTTGTGGTGCACTCAGTGGGTTGCACATCTACACAGTGGCTGATTCTAGGCAACAGAGCCTCCTCTGGAAGCATCCGCTTTAAACTCAGGCCCTGCAGTCGGACAAACGGAGACAACATAAACACGATCGCCCAAAAATAGCAAACAAGCACATGAAGAATTAGAATCGGCATCCTAAATAACCATTGAAGTCGTCGTGTTGTGTTTTAATCTGTAAGCATGTTTATAACTTAACTGAAGGCATTGTTTGGCAGATACCATTTCCACCTACTACCAGGCCCCGAAAACGCAGTACATTGAATACATCAGCAGAGGATTAAAGGCATTTACAAGCACGTCCAGCAATCTGCGCAGTTAAATGCATGAAATGTAAAGTTTAATGGCACGACATCAGGTTACCTGAGTTTCTTTTCGGATGACAGAGGGTATTTCAAGCCGATACACGATCATTAGCAGCTCTTCCCTACTTTGAAACGCCTCCAAGGGCGGAGAGTCCGAGGGAGGGGCTCAAAGCGAGACAAAAGTAGCAGCTATGGGGAGTGAGGGAGCAGCTCCAATGAATGCGCAGGCGCACACGACAGGGCCCTCGCGTGAGCATAACCTGCGATCAGTGTTAAATGCTCAATAGAAAAATATGTAAATAAAAACTGCCAATGATCTACAATCAGCAGCTCACAACATGTAAGAAAAACAAATTAAAAAGCCTACGTTTTTAGTGAGGTGGCGATTATTTGCCAAAGAAAAGTGATAAATGTATTATGTTTAAAAGCGGTTAATTTAACTTACAAACTTGCAGATAGTTTGAGTTTCGTGTACATTATATATTTCCGTTCACAATTTATGAAAAAAATACATTTCATAAGACAACCATGTCTTTAACAACCTGTAAAGATAAACCACTTCCACTGTGTTTTTGTATATTACGCTACTGTAGTGTATTATTGGGCCTGACGATTACATATTAAGCCGGCGGAATCATTTGGTTACGGCCAGAATAAACTACAGGTCTAAACTAAGGCAGCCACTCCAACGACAGCCTGCCATTTAAAATGAGGGGACCAACTTCCATTTCATTCAGCCAGTATCGGACACATAACTGGGACAGACCACTTTACTAACGCTAAGCCTTAAAGTGTTATATCATATCAACGGCCAATGGTTTAGGTTTAACCAGTGTTTTCCCCAAGCACCTTGCATTAACTAATTAGTCGTTAAATCAGAAATGCATGAAATGTATTACACGTAACCAAAACGAATATTTGTCTGCAATTCTAGACGACTAATTATGGCCTTTGAGCGAAATCTAAGGTAACACAACTTTACCTAGTTACGCATGACTGAAGCCGCTGACAAACCACGTATCCATCTAGAACTGAACGGTAGTGAACACAAGACATTAGATTGCGATACGTTTTTTTACAAGGATATTTTTTACTTAGTACAACAACTAAGCCAGCTATCGGTATTAAAACCATCAACCATCTATTTTAACATCGGCTTAATACTGCATAGAATGGATATCAAGGATCTCCTACAGCAGCTAACCAGTACGTGTCGAAATACAAATACCTTACCTTAAGAACTCCAGTTGTAAAACGAGATATTTTTTCCCAGTTCCTAAAAAAGAAATATATAGTATGCTTTCCTTTATATTCTCCAGTGCGTTAAACCACCTAAAGCAATTTGACAATCCGTTTCGTTTGAAAATAGTAGGGTTCCAGTAAACCCGGCGCTGATTCGTTAGAACCACCATGCGTACTCTAATATTATTGGCTAATTTGAATCAACTCCGGAGCGGCAAAAGGACCGCCCGCTTCAGCTTATAGGTCCTTTAGCTTGTCTTATGGAGAGGTAATTCAAAATGTTTTTTCACGTATGACGTTGAAATACAACGCCTGTAATCATACTGGCAAGATGGCCATGAAAATGAAAAAAATGTCACTTATTGCACATTCCGCTTACATGTCAATTCGCACAATATATCTTTCCCACCAGTTACAGGATTGCCAACTCTCACGCATGTAGCTTGACACTCACGCTCGTGCAAGAAATCTTATGGCAAACATGTGTTATTCAATTACAAACCTAAAATTGGCTACATCAAAAGCGTTGGAAGTAGTGTACAAACCCTACAGACTATTTACAAGGTATTACTATTAGAACTGTTGCATACATGTAAATGACTGTGCAGACTTGTCTGAAAATCTCACGCCAGCCAGCTGACCAAACTTAGCAAACCTGCAATTAGTTGCTTAAAGGTGTTTATTTGTGCATGTCTTAATGTCCATGTGTTAAAATGTAGTTTATATTATTCATATATCTAAATTTTTGTATTTTAATGATTTCTCATTTGCACTATGACCAACGTTTTTTCTTGACATAATAGACAGACACACCAATAGTATAAGTAATTACCATGTAATGTCAAACAGACACACGCTTACAGACCCCATTGTGATTTTCTTCCTGGATAAAAAAGTTTCTGCTATGTAGATTGATTTTGACTGTACAGGCATTTAGCTGGCAAAAAAACTGACCGACAGGAAGTGGGGTGTACTTAAAATCTGTATAATGTACTAGGTTTCAAACCTGTGAAATCCAAACAGTACCAAACAAACAAAAAATATATTAGCATATATGTCTTACAATACTAGACTAGAGCCTGCATACAAATGACAAAGAACCTGACAAAAATATACAATGATGTATTCCCTGGACAAGCCCATCACCCCCTCTTCCCTATCAAATCACTACTCCTCCCACACACCCGCAGCGTCTGTCTCTAGCCCTTGTACAGTAGGCTTGGGCAGTATCTAACTTTTCATTGTGTCCACTAGATCTCCGCCTGTTCTTTCATGCACTGACTAGGGTATGATTAAAAGAGACCTATTATGCTCATTTTCATTGTTCATAATTTTTTTTGGAGTCTACTACATATACATGCTTCAATGTTCCAAAAACACATTTTTCTCATATTGTCTCTACACTCACTCCACAGCTGCTCTACATTCTGATACAGGTTTAAGCCCCACCACGATGAGCCTAGTGTGCTCTGATTGGTCAGCTTGCCAGGTTGGTCAGCTTCCCCCTACACATTCTGCCCCTGTCTTGCAGTCTGCAGTCACATCCTTGCAGGTAGGTGGCTAATAAGGATTTTGTTACAAGATGACCTCACCTCAGCCTATGTCGATTTTCGTAATGCGTTCGACTCAGTTGATCGAGTTGCCCTGAGGGACATTTTGATACTTTGCGGGATCCCCCTGAAGTTGCTGGACGTCATGACCGGCCTGTACACTGGTACTGTGAGTGCTGTGCAGAGTGGAGGGGGAACCTCTGTGTTCTTCCCAGTTGATTCTGGGATTCCCCAGGGGTGCGTTCTTGCTCCTACACTGTTCAATGCTTGTATGGACTGGGTGTTGGGCAGGGTCGTGGGGTCCAGCGGCTGTGGGGCGTCCATTGGTGAAGAAAGATTTACTGATCTTGACTTTGCCGACGATGCTGTGATCTTAGCAGAGTCAAGGGAGGCTCTCATCGGGGCTCTCGAGAGACTGAGCAAGGAGTCTGAATGTCTGAGATTGCGGGTGTTCTGGATAAAGACCAAGATCTAGGCATTTAATGACTTCTTAGGCACAGCCATCAGTAGTGTGTTTGTCTGCGGGGAGAATGTTGGCCTTGTCGATAGAATTACCTACCTACCTTCTTCCTATGAAGTCAGCAGATGGATTGGAAGAGCATGGGGGGTCATGAGGTCACTGGAAAGGGGTGTGTGGCATTCCCGATATCTTTGCAAGAGGACAAAGGTCCAAGTCATTAGATTCTTGGTGCTCACTGTCTTGCTCTATGGCTGTGAGACATGGATGCTATCCAATGAACTGAGATGAAGACTGGACTCCTTTGACACTGTGTCTTTTCGGAGAATCCTTGGGTACCACTGGTTTGACTTTGTGTTGAATGAGCAGTTGCTAGAGGAGTCCCGAATGAGGCACATTACCTGCATTGTGAGGGAGTGTCAGTTACAGCACTGCAGCCATGTGGCGCGTTTCCCTGAGGTTAATCCAGCTCATAGGATCCTCATTACTGAGGACCCAAGTGGCTGGACCAGACCAAGGTGGACGCCCACGTAACACCTGGCTGCGGCAGATGGATGGCCATTTCTGGAGGATGGGACAGGACCGTGTATCTGCCTGGTGGATCGCTGGCCAGGATCCCGAGGAGTTTAGCTGCGTGGTAGGTGCGGCAACGCGCTGCATCAGCGCATGTTCCCCAACCTGACCTGACCTCACCATCTTACAGAAGTAAGGGTTAGAATTCCAACAAGGCACTTCAAGCAGATTTGAGAAGAGTGGTTTCTAAGATAAGATAAACTTTATTTATCCCACAAGGGGAAATTTGGGTGCTACAGCAGCTAATAAAGAAAAGAAATAAGATACAGTAATTTACAATAATTTACAATTCTCAGTGCAGCCAATAATAAATTAAAAACAGAATAAAAACAACTAAAAGCAATACAGTAGGTTGTACTTGTACTTGCAATGAATTTGTAGTACACCAGTAAATAAGCTAGAATGTAAAAAGTATATGTACAGTGCAAAACTTCACAAGACTATACATTCAAGTTTACCTAGGATTATGATATTGCACATACCCATACCTATACTTACAATTGTTAGCAGGGTTTGCACATAGCTTGCAGGGTAATGCAATGTAGTGTTATGGTGAATCCTGGTTCTACTTAGAGCAGTGGCTGTTGTAGAGTCTGATGGCAGCAAGAATAAAGGACCTCTAGTAGCGTTCCTTCAGGCATCGTGAGTGCCACAGTCTGGCATTGAAGGAGCTACTCAGTTCCCCCAAGGTTTCCTGCAATGAGTGGTCAGGATTGCCCATTACAGCTGAGAGTTTACAGCTGGACCCTCATTTCCCCACCAGCTTAATGTAATCCAGGGGACACCCAAGTACCCAGCCTGCTTTCCTGATTAGCTTGCCCAGCCTAGCTAGTCTCAGCCTTGCATTAGCTGTGATAGCATCGTACATGTTTACATTAGCTGAATACATATATTTAGACAGTAAAAATACATTTAGACAATGATAGACAGTAACAGTAATTATTATTATATAATAAAATACGTTTAAAAATAAAGATTTCATATTCATTATTTTAATATTAATAATAAACCATTAATACGTTTAATTATAATAATATTGTTGTGCCCAGCGGGGACGGAACGGAGACAAAGGCGCAGAGGTCAGGCTATCGGGGAATACGGGGTTTAATTACAGGTAAGGCAGGCAAACCGCAGACGGACAATACAATGACCGGACTGGGGAAACAAACTGAAACCCGGACTAAATACAGAGGGCTAATGACAACAACCAGAAACAGCTGATCACATGGGGATTACACACGGGGTTAACGAGGGGGCGTGGCACACGGAAGGAGGGACAATCGGGGCAGGACACATTGTTTGGATACATTTATTTTCTTACTTTACAAATTACTGTTTTGATAAATGTGCTTAGATGTGTTTAGTACAGTATATGCTATTGTTTTATCCTGTTCATTTTGTGTTTCTAAATGCTAAAAAAAACATATTTAGGTGTATTCTTTTGGGGCCAGGAAACAATTAATTGGTTTTCCATTACCTCTTATGGGGAAAATTCGATCACAACTAGAACTTTTTAGGATTCGATCCGGAGTTCTGAACGGATTAAATTCGAGTTCTGAGGTACCACTTTATTAATTTGTGTGTGTGTAAGCGTTGTAGGGAGTGACAGCCATTTGTTTTCTGCGTGTACGGCGTTTTTGTCCCTGTTTTGTGGTTAGAGAGGGTTAGGATAGCGTTTGTCTTTTGTTTCATTTTTCTTTCGGGTTAGGGAAGATACGGTTGGTACGCGGGTAGCTAGTTCAATTGGTTTTGTTTATTGTTTTGGCCGGTGTCACTCCTGAAGCTCACCTTTCCCCCAAATACACATATTTTCTGTTACCACCAACGCCTTGGGTGATAATTATTCCCCGACCTCCTTGTCCTCTACCTCCCGACTCCCCGTTCCCGATTTTCCCGACCCTTACCGCTGTTTACGCCCCGTCCATAGACTGGGACGTAACAAATGGTATTGAAAGCACAGGACAAGTCAAAAAACATATCCCTCACTGTGCTCCAGGCTGTCTCCAAATGTATGAGCGCTCTTTGTAGTAGAAAGATGACTGCGTCCTCTACCTCAATATGCCCCTGTGAAGTGAATTGCAGGGGGTCCATTAACTGATTTACCAGAGATTGAAGGTGGGCAAGGATAATCCTCTCCAGGATTAGGCAAATAGTTACAGTTCATACTGAGCAAAGTTTCTCAAATATGGTATAAGTTGACTAGTGTAGGGTACAGCTTGTTGTACCCTACTACATTTTGGTGTGTCTCACATTGATTTTGTGGTGCATTATGTAGTAATTGAAGTTGAAAATTCGAACAGCACTACAAAATGGCCGACTCACTACATAGTGAACTATATGGATATTTCGAACGAAGCCTTTGACCCATCTGTCGCTAATTTCTCCGATGCAAAGCCAATGAGAGAGTAGCTGAATGTTACATGAGCCAATGTGAGCAGTGATGGAAATTTTCATATTCAGGGATAAGTACAGATGCCACACCAAAATGTTATTCAAGTAAAAGTCATTCAGTAAAATACTAAAGTAAAAGTTAAAAATACCTGGTTTTAAAGGTACTTAACTATAAAAAAAATAAAAAGTACTACACATTCAAATCTATTGATCTTACCAAAAGCAACCATTCCTTTTAAAAGTCAGGTTTGATTATTTCATCGTAAATTGAAGTGCATTACAATAAGGAAAACTGAATCAGAAGAGGATACACAGACATTTTCCTTTTATTCAGAAAAGGCAGTGAAACTTGCCAAGCATGCCGGTTCAGATATACATATATATTCTGTGGAAAAAGGTCTATGGGCGAGACTTCAAAATGAATTATAAACATTCTGCCAGACTGCACTTTTAGTTCTATAAGAATGTGGGCAAGGCTACGTTTTGTGTTTTCTTTCAGTGGCATACCTGCTGTGTGCTTTGCATTTTGTATTTGCCTGGCCCAAATTCCAATTGCAAATGTGAGTTCTCTTTCAAATGAATTGTCCAACATGTCATGCTTCAAGCTGTTTTTCAGCTATAAAACCTATATAGGTCAGGCTCATTTCAATGTTACTTTACATTGGTATACCTGTTGTGCACTATGCATTTCATATTTGCTTGAGATGAACAAGACTTTGACATTCTAATTGGAATTGTGGTGTCTTATTCAAATGAATTACTCAGTGTGCCATGTTTCCTGCTATTTTTGAGGTATAAAAATAATCCGGGCCAGGCTCATTTTCGTGTGCCTTTACATTGGTGTATTGATACATTCCTGGAACCTGAAAATTTCCAGTCTCCTACTTAAAATAGTTGGGCTTTTCCATCCATCTTTTGTAACTACTTGTCCTATTCAGGTTCGCGGGGGTCTGGAAGTCTTAATAAGATTTATCAAAGAGCAAAGAGAATAAAGTAATAACAAATAGAGTTATCCTGCTCACACGGTTAAGCCTGTTATCAACTCATCCTTCTCTTTGTCAATAACCATTGCTGCTTCATGTCACCCCTGCTTTATTCCATTAATGATCTTCCACTTCAGATGATTTACAAGCACAGCATGTACCCCAAACCCTACATTTTTAAATCAAGGGTAAACAGAGCACATGTCTGCAAGGTTTCAAAAAGATCCTCCAAAAACATTTTATAGCACTAACAGTATCAAGTATCAAAACTGGCATCACTATGCGCTGCTACAGCTTTGGTGTGATCAGTCTTAAAATTTGATCACTTCTAATTCTTCTCCCTTATAATGGCCCTACAAAGATTGAAAATGATTTGTCAAATACTGTTATTGTGCTAATGAAAAGTGACTATGGTCAGTGACTATGGTCTGGTCCTAAAACCTTACATATTCCCCACCTGGGGAATGGTAATAATTGTTTGATAACTTGATAACTGAATTTGATAACTTTAGATAAAAATTAGATAACTTGTTTTTTCGGTAATCAGAACCTACAGCCGATTTTGTTTTTCAGCCCTTACCAAAGCTGTGCACTTCTCAAATGACCTTCAAATGCCCCCAAATAGGAAGTTTTTGAAATAGGAACTTGAGTTACTAAACTATATAAATTCAGGCGTGACAGATGTGTAGCCAGCATGCAAGTCACATTGCATAAAAAAGCCATATTTTTCTTTTAATGCAAATAGTTTTATATTATACAAAAGCAAATGGATACTCTCACTATATCACACAAATAGCTTGTTAGTATGGCAAATTGAATTACATATTCAGTCTTTTAAAATTTACAAATTTAAATGACAATAAAACAAAAAATATATATAATATTTATAAATATTTTAGTTAACTTTACAACAGTTATATGTGACCAATAACAAAAAGCACTATTAAATAACTGGCATCACCCCTGTCATTTACAAGGATCCAGACAAACAGTGGTTAAATAAATCCAGCAAAGTGTTCCTTTCCAGTGAGTAAAATTAAAATGTCAAAACAATCAAGAATCCCTTTGTACAAAACTCTTTATACAATAAAAGCAACACAAGATATTTTTTTAACAGTTAAAAAGTTTTATACAACATCATTAGTTACCTAAGTCTGAGAATAAAAAGTGGATGTGTCTGAATAGTTTTACAGATGAGCTTTAGACTAAAACTCTGTCAATCCTGAGCCAGCATACAGAGATCTTAGGTTAAATAGCTGCCAGGACCATGAGCTGTGGGCCTCAGTGCTATTTTAGCAGCAAAACAGCATGGTGCTGAATTTGAAGTTACTTCACGGTACATGACTTTGACATTTTTACATTTAAATTCAGGCAAATTTATACATTTTTGTAACTGTTTCACAAAGATTCTATTGGGGTAGGGGAAAAGATGAATAAAACAGCGTGTAAAAGATCCACCAATGTACTGTATTTCTAGCAAGCATTTTCTAATGAGTTGTAGTGTACAAAGATCAATACTCCAAACAAAAGGTATTGTCCAGTTTTTTCCCCCAATACAAATGCTGGTTTCCTCAGAAGAACAACTTAATTTGTCCTTTTTATTGCTCTAAGAATCTAGGAATAAAGCTCTTGCAGTCCTAATATCACAATTTACTATCACAAAATCATTACAGAAACAGCTGTATTTTAATAACTAAACATTCCTGTGCAGGAGGGAGATACGGTAAAAGCTTGGCACTTTACAGATGCACAGATGCATCATCAGGTCTGAATGATGTTTCAGCACAATGTAGCATATTTAACAATTTGATAAGAATATGACTGAGAATGTTTGGCACTTATACCTCATTAAAACTGCCCACCTTCCGCCATTAAAACTGCTAAAAAATAGCTGTTTTAAAGATATCTATTGCATTTTGGCATGTATTGAAAGAACTCAATATGCTCTTGAAAGGTTCTGGATAAACCCATATTTTGTTGGCACAAAGCCAAGTCAAATTTACAAATTAAAAACACTGCTCTTAAATTTTAGTATAGTAGTACTGTATTATGTGAGCATAATGTAGCGTAAACACCCTTAGTGGAAATAAGTAGGTCTTAACTGACTGAACAGCTCTGACCTTTGGCACTGACATAAATACAGATATCTATCTGTGATAAGTAATAACTACTGAATTGTTTAGAGTTTCCATTATTTTCACCATATTTTTACATCAACAAATCACTCATAAGTACAAAAAAGTTCATAAATAGAGTTTATAATCACAACACAGGTGACAGAGAATTTTGTTACTCAGTCCCAGAACAAATTAAAATCTTTCATTTAAAAGTTCACAATAAGGTGATCGTACACGAAGAGCACTCCAATAAGACTTTTTTCCTTAAAAAAATGCTTTTACGATGCTCTTCCTCTCAGTGTTCACTCACTCATTTTTTCCAAGGTGTTCATTGCCTTTTCAGTCTTTTGTGTGTGTGTGTGGGGGGGGGGGGGCAGCAATGAGATGGAGAACAGTACTGGGAGGGGATAGGTGGTGTTTGGCGTAGATGACAGCCTGCTGGGAGTGTTGGGTTTGTAATGGGAGGCGCTGCTCAGACTTCGCTCTCCGTGGAGGGCTTGCGGGGGGTGGCCCAGCCTGTGTCAGGCAGCGCCCCGTGCCGCTCAGGCGTGGCCATAGGGACAGTGTTGATGCTAGAGCACTCAGACTGCTCCTCCTGCAGTAGCTGCTCTGTTTCTGTGTCGTCCAGGGAGCCGCTGCTAGCTTGGAGCGACACAGTGTCTGTCTTCATGCATACATGGAGTCCGCCCCGCGAAGGCTTGATCTGCTTCAGGTCCTCCCAGTACAGCTCCTCGTTGGAAAGCAGGCAGATGCCCTCAACTATCTTAATCTTCTCCTTAGTATAGCTGTTATCATTGCCAACCTGTGTGGGGAAAGGTAGAAGCTCAGCCACAAACCGTACAGCAAACAAAAGCGTACTGTGCCCTTTAAGACACAGGATTTTTAAAAGTTAAAGAGTAAATATTTTCTAATCTCCAAGAATTCTGAACTAATTCACAGTTTTCCCGGCAAATCCACGAAAAGAGAAGATAATTTAGGCTTGTCTACTGCTTCTTATTTAAATGGTCATTCAAATCATGCATCCACAGAACTGAACTGCAGTGAGGCTTTTCAGCCAGTCCAAACAAAAAAAATGGACCGAAAAGAAATCGTCTTAGCAAATTCGCTTTTCACCCAAAAAAATTACCTGAAATTATTTGTAACAATAATGTCCATGCAATTTGGGGGGCATTAAATATAAACAGAAATCAAACAGAGACTAAAGGCACAATGTTATAAAACAAAGGAAAAGCACAGCACCTGTTCTCCTAGAAAGGACTGACAGACAGCATCATTAGTTTGTCACAAAACCCTGATTGCAGCTCAAGTATATGACATGTTAAAAGCACATGTAGCATGCAGTGAGAATAATGTGACATCTATATTCAAATTCTGGATTTAAACAGAGGATATTAGTATTTACAGGTGTAACTTCTTCATGCTATGGAACTACCTGTCATTGATTTTGTGGAAAACAGGTCAAAAGATAAAAGGTGAAAGCGAGTTGTAAGGATGGGAAAGCTGTAGTGAAGAAAAAAAGAAGATGAGCTTTTTGGAAACAGGAATTTTCAGAACAGGAATTTCCCCAGCTTGTACATACACCACTGTAAAAACATTTAATGTATCGATAAATTGAATTGTGAAATGTCTTTCCTTGATGAAATCAAACATAACTCATTGGCGTAGAATGATATGCAGAAAAAGAACACTTAAAAACTTCCATTCTCTTTTTAGGGCACATGTCAAACTGACAAATCAGAATGCTAACCATAATATGAAAAGATAGGAATACCTCTTTCTTATATCGCAGTTGGTTATAAATCTGAGGTTTTTGCACAGTTTCAATCTTCACTTCCTGTGTCGATGTTCTGTACGAGGGATTGCTGTAAGTCAGGTTGCTCACTCCAGAGTCAGCGTACTTGGATTTTTTATGCCTTTGGGGGAAGGGGGGCGGTGGAAAAAAAACACACATAATAATCAATAACACAGCCCAAGAGAAGATGGAGAAAACGAAGCATGGGTGCTTTCACCGGGCTACACCTACCTATAAATGATAAATGATGCTATTAAAATCAGGATGGCTAAGACGGTAAGTGCCCCTCCAATAACATAGCTGATGTGAAGGCCTTCCCCTGGAAGTAACACAAACAACAAAAACTCAGTAATTTCTCAACTTTATTTGTTCAGTAACCCACTGTGACCAGCAGTAATTAAACTGTACCATCCGGGACTGTTATCACACTGCTCTTCACACATCTTCCTAGGCTCAAGTTCCTGTCCGTGCAGCTGTGTGACACACAAACAAAAATGTAAATAAACCCAACCAAATTTGCAGAAATGTGACATCATTTGTGTGCTCTGTAAAACCCCATTTCAGTGAAATACCTTAATGGAAAGTTAGTTATCCTTCTTTGTAATTCATTTTAGCACAACTCATAGAAAAGCATTGTTTTTATCAGCAGAGCTTAAATATGCCATTAACTTACTTAACTACTGAAGGACTGGAGGTAAGTTTGTCTGTGGTTGAGGGCGTGCTTGTGACACTCTTGCCAGAAGATGTTGGGACATAACCTGAAACTAGATCAAATCAGCTTTTAATGGTTCGGGTCTGCTTGCTGACAGATCAAACCAAGACAAAATGTTTTTTTTTTCTCTTCCCTAAATCAGTGTGCCGTATGTCTTACTTACTGGTGGAACAGGGCCTGCTGTCCGGCTCATCTGGACATGCACAGACAAAGCTATTGGCTTTAGCGAAGCAGAGGTGTGTGCACCCTCCGTTATTCACGCCACAATGGTTGGTGCCTATATAAATATATAGCACTTTAGCTTTCAAGCTATAAATATCACCATACAGAGACAGTAGAGACCTCAGTTTGTAAACAGTTTGTTGCAGTTCATACCACAATGGCTTAAGAAATGGCTCTGGTACCAAGGGGTGTGGGACACAGTGTTTTCCCAGGAACCAAGGAGATTTGCTCTTACCAGTCTGCCGGTGCTGTGACACCACAATGATGTCCATTAATCCCTCTACATTGGCCAGCACTGTCTCCTTGCTGCGGCCTGTATGCTTATCTACACGCTGAATGGACTTGGTTTGCCAGTCCGTCCAGTAAATCCAACGGTCTTGCTGCGAGAGTTGGAAGAGAGGGGTTAGTGCAGAAGTCACTGGCTTCAACTAGGAATGGAAAAATGAAAGACAGGAGGGAGCGGGAGGAAAAAAGGGAGACAGGAGAGAAGAAAAATAAGGGTCAGGAATGGAAGGATGCAGAAGGAATGGTAAGTTATTTATATGAAATGATGAAAATGATAGGTGAGTATTTAATGGGGAAAGTGAGTTAAGCTGACTGACTGGTACCTGTGTGAGGGCGAATGGGTGAGAAACAGGGCTGACCAGGATCTGCCGGAGCCTCCCATTGAGGTCCGAGCTTTCAATCCTGTCCAGGTGGGCGTCCACCCAGAAAATCCTACAGAGAAACACACAATGTCCAAATTATATATCGTGCCTCTGAATTCACACTTCATGAGAAGTTGCTGTTGCTATACATCAATCTGTTCTTATTCTCTTTCCTTTACTAAATGCTAATTCCAGAATGTAAGTTATTCAATAATGGTTCTGCACCATATCACAGTAAAATACTAAGTGACCTAGAGGCTAGGGGTGTAAAGATGCATCAATGCATTATGATTAATCAATAATTAAAGGGTCTGACAATTGTAGGTAATTGTACCTTTAAGTTACAGAAATGGAATGTGAGTAACATTTTTGTACCATTGGGGTACATTAATGTTGTTTGTACCTTGGGGATATTCCTCAGAATCCATTTCTGTACCTTAAATTAGACTAAAAGGTACATTGACCTAGAGCTAGGATATAACTGGCAGAACCTTCAGGGTACAGCCCCAGTGACAAGCAAAGGTACAAATTGGTATTCTTTTTTCTGACAGCGTACTACAAGCTGTATCGTCCTACAGCCATCTCCATTCTCACCTCCGTGTGTCATAATCTAATGTCAATCCATTGGGCCAGCCGAGATCTGTGTCGATCAGAACCTTACGATCAGAACCATCCAGATGTGCTCTCTCAATCTTGGCAATGTGACCCCAGTCTGTCCAGAACAAGTACCTGGAAAACAATACACTAGGCTATGTAACATATTTATAATCTAGCAATTTAAAATCTAGATTAGGGGTTCCCAACTTTTTGATGATCACCGACTGCCATATGTTGTGCAACAATTTCCCAGACAGGGTAAAACTTGTCAACCTGGGGGAATACCGGTCATAGACCAGTACTGACGCACAAACCAGGGGTTGGCAACCCAATCTAAATGACCTACTATGTCTGTACTAGATAATCTTCGGTTAATCTGTCTCTCAGAACATACTGTTATCTAAAGGGTCTATTCTCCCATGCGTGGATCGTGCACATTCTGCCTCTCACTTTTGCATTTTTCACTCTGCGATCTGGAAGGCTGTATTAAGTCACATACTGCAATACTGTAGTTTTCAGAAAGACAGACATGTTACAAAATGAAAATGGTTCTATTTATGATACATTTTGAAATAAATGTCACAATCCAAAAAGCATGTGAATGATTATATAAACATATACATACACAAATTATATAACAATAATATATAGAAATATGTCACTATATATAAATATATTACCATTGGACTAGTTTCAAGAGATGTTTGCCTTGTCAACGTGCGTAGAAGGTGAATCAATTACGCTAAACAACCGGTGGATTAAAAATAATTGTAAAAAAACAGGTTTAACGTAAGTACTGTGACTTTTTTAACTAATTAAATCAAATAATTCATTGAGTTGATGGTGAAATTTAATAAATACATGGAATGGCTGAGGTGCCCCTGAAGTGGGGTTGGGAACTGAAGCGGTGTTCATCTAGCCATCCAACTAGATATCAGGAACTTTTTGGAGAACAGAAGAAACTCTTAGTAGTTTTTATTGTTATTCTTAATTTGCTTATGTTCTAATGCTAAATTGTATTTTGTTCACAAAAGCAAAAGTGCACTTACTACCCAGATAAATAGCTTTAAACATTTGATTTGACTGCCTAAGACTTTTGAAACAATACTGTACTTCCAATGATGGACATTGCATTGCATGTTTCTAGGGGGATTGTGAAAGCAATCTTTTTGTGCTGCCTCAGGTTTGAACGGTACACATATTCGTACCGAACTTTTTCAGTACGGGTCTTTCGGTCCGGTATGCATATGTACCGAATTAATGCAGAAAATGCGGAGCCGTTGTGTGTTTGTGTGTTTCCCAGCAACATTCTGAAAGGACCGGATGAAGCTGCACCACTAAGCATGCGCGCATATGTCCGAATGTGAAGCTGGAAGTTGTTGACGTGAGTACAAGTACAGCACAGGTATTTTTAAAAATGCTGCACCGTGATGGATATATATTATATTTTTATTGACTTGAGAGAATATTTTTTGTGAATCAAATTTTCAAAAATAAAACAAATCAATTGTTTTTTGTAGCTTAGATGCAACCAAGTTGAAAGATTAAAAAAAATAACAAAATCTAGTTTTTTTGTTATTCTCAAAAGCTGCAGCTATAGTGTCTACTTTGGGAAATGGTTGAGGCATCATTAAATCAGAGCTACAAATGACAATTTTAATAATCGTAATGAGTTAAGGCAGGGGTGGCCAATCTTATCCGCAAAGGGCTGATGTGTATATGGGTTTTCGCTGCAACTCCCTAATTAGATTACTAATTAGAGGACTGACTGGCTGAAGAGTCCTCACACCTGGATTTGAACAGCTGACCTACAGGTTATCCCAAAAACCTGCATACACACCGGCCCTTTACAGATAAGATTGCCCACCCCTGAGTTAAGGTAATTTGCTCTGCACAAAATTCAAATGTTGTATTTCATTGTAACATTTTGTTATTGTTGAAGGATTGAAACATTCGTGAAAATGACCAAATATAAAGCATAGCAGACTACCGCCATGCTTTCTTTTTTCAAAATAAGAGTTTCTGCAAATTTCAATTAAGTTCATAATGTAAATGAGATAGTCCTATTCCTTGTTTTGCTTGATGCCAGAATCATTGAAGGCGTAACCCCCATTTCTTTCTTAATAAATTAATTATGCTTCTTGCATGGCCCTGCAATGGGAGTGACTGCACTGATGGGGGGAGAAAATGCGTAACTCAAAAGCACGTAACTTTTTAAGCCCTTTTCGGACTTACATGCCTAGTGGGAGAATAGACCCCTTAATCAATATATTCATATTCCTAATGCCTAATGCACAGTTTACAACTACGAAAATTAATATACATACATAACTATGAGGTTCCATACAGGGCAGTATATTACAGCTGAGCAGATTCAGACAATGGGGAGGTTTCTGTCTGTCTGTTCTCTCACTCACCCTTTGCTGGGAAACACAGTAATGGCTCGAGGTTCATCCAGGCTATTATTGATGAGCACCTTCCTCGAAGAACCATCCAGACGAGCGACCTCGATGGTGTTGCGGCCTGTATCTGTCCAGTACATGTTGCGAGCCACCCAGTCCACTGCCAGCCCATCAGTGGTCTTCAGACCCTGGCTGATGACCGTCTCCATACCACTGCCATTCAGGTTGGCACGCCTGAAGGCACCAGGATAATGGTTAGTGATTCAAAATCCATCCATGTATTTTCCAACCACTTACACTGGACACGGATACAGGTGGGTCTGAACCATATCCAAGGCAACACTGGGCACATGGAAGGATTATACCCTGGACAGGAAGCCAATTCACTGCAGGACACGTGCACACACACACACACACACACACACATTATAAGCAGCTTAAAGACATTAATTTGCCTAACTGCGTGTTTTTGGACTGCAGGAAGAAAGCAAAGGAATCCCAGCCCTGGAGGTATGAGGCAATAGTGGGAACCACCCAGTGAACCACTGCACCGCCCATTATTCAAACAACTCTCTTATTCAAGCATAGAGAAATGATATTACTCATAGTTATTATTAAAACGCACTGTTACATCCTGGTAAGTTTAGGGACACATATACGAAAGCGAGTGCATATACAAAACAAAAAAAAAACAAAAAGCAGTTTGAAGAGAATTTTTTTTTGCCATACAACATGTTTTACTTAACACATGTTTTGCACATAGTGCTTCAATACACTGTGGTAAATGTGGAAGCATGTAGAAACAGCAATACTCATTGTATCAGCTGTCAGACTCTGATTTGTTATGTGTTTAGGCTACACAGAATTACTTGTAAGTAACGAATACCCTTTCGAGCTGCCATACCTGATGACATCCAGGGACACGTCAGTATAGTAGATCTTGCCCTCCACGCTGTCATAGTCCAGCGAGATGACATTGTGGAGCTCTGGCACGGGAACATGCACGTCCGTGTAGTCGCTGGTGTCCAGCGAGATGCGACGGATGCTGACGCGGTTGGAGAACAGCAGGTAGGTCTCCGGGCTCTCGTCGCACGAGCGCCCATCAGCCTTCAGCACGATGCCCGTGGGGCAGGCACAGGAAGTGCCATTGGGATTGGGCAGGCACAGGTGGGTGCAGCCCCCGTTTCTCCTGCCACACTTATTGAAACCTGAGAGGAAAGTCAAATATCACAGTTGAATCCCTGAAACCAACCATTTACACGGAAACAGCAGATCCCATTGTACAGTACTGTGCATAAGTATTAGGCCACCGAAAAATATTATACCTTATTTAACTTTATGTTGCTGTACAACAATGTCTGTCAAAGTGTATTAGCTTAGCAGTTACTAAATTTCCCGGAGGAACCTTCCCGAGGGATTAATAAAGTACTTACTTACTTACTAAACTAACTACGGTAACTAACTATCTATCTATCTATCTATCTATCTAAAATCTCTTTGAAAATTACCGCCGTTTTTGCAGTAACCATTTAATATGAGCCAACCAAGAGTTCTTGTTCACTCAATTACTAGGATGCCATGTCGGGCAAATCAATACCCTATCAAATTATTTAACTAATTAAATTAATGAACTAAGTGCGCTGGTGGTGAAATTGAACAAATATGTGGAATGAGGTCCCTCAGGAGAGGTCAGCCAACTGTGTTCTTCTAGTTATACAAGATACCAGTGACTTTTTGTAAAAAGTTTTTTTTTTTTTTTTTTTAATTGTGTTCATTTGTATATATTCTAATGTTAGATTGCATTTTTTTTTTTTTCAGCAGATACACACTTACGAGCCAGATAAATAGCTTTAAACATTTTTTTGAACAGTCTAAGACTATTGCACAGTACTGTATAATTCTGTGATAATGATTTACTGACTGAGTGCACGTTCATAAAGTTTTTAAAATGCATTGATGGAACATTAAGTGCACCTTCGTATTAAGGTATACTTACATGCTGCTTATTAATGTTCGACGAATGCATTATAAATGTATTGTGAAAGTGCACTTTAAGTAAAGCATTACCATTTATTTCAAGCTAACATGAGATAAGTGAGTATGAATTTAGCATTTGTTTTTCATTAGCTTTAGTTAGCCTTAAATGAGCATGAGCCAAACTCCAGACATACCAAATGGCACTCTAATCCTTATCCCAGTACAGTGGGAGCCTACAAAGCCCCAGAGAACAGAAAGATTTATGGTCTTCATTGAAGTTTATGGATCTTACTGTACCACAAATCCTGATAATCTATGAAAAGTCACAGTTTGAAAAGGAATCTGTACCCACAGGTGTGATCCCAGGTGTTAATCAGCTGTTGAGAGTATCTTAAAACGACAGGAAGGAGACTAATCTGAGCAAACTCCGAGCATACTGTAAATGCTAAGAAGTCTGCATCACTGACATGAAGTTTTAAAGTTTGGAAGGACTGCTGCACCCAACAATTTTTCAATAAATCTGAAAGAACGAGCTACTTCCTCTACGCTTGACCTACCCGACTGTTTATTTAATGTGAATAAATCAGCTGCCTCAGTTTGCCAGGCACCTTCAGATCCTGGGAGGTAACAGACAGTGGCCAGACCACACAGGGCACCAGGCAGAGTGTTTCACTGCTTTTTTTAGACAAGCACTGGGAGCTGGGGCTGTGCTGGACCAGCACCCGCAGAAAATATTTTTTTATTTCACAGCCCATTGATTCAGCTAACAACTTCCCTTTGTTGTGAAATCCTGAATGTCAGACCAGCAAAACAATGCCCTGGAAGTGGCTCGAGCTCAGTAGCTGAGCCCAGCTGTCAGACACACGCTTCTTATTCAACACGTCTCACCCCTAAAGATGAACAAAAACACACAGCAAGGGCATGGGGTCTGCTATTAAAGAATGGTGGGGTATGGACTGAGCTGATACACTGGGTCATTCATCCTGTGAAGAATGGGCTGCAATGAAAAAGGCAGAAAAAGCAGATTTTTTCCTGGAGGCGGGCTGTGACATGGCCCTGGTTGTTTGGGCATGTTGTCTCCATTCTTTAGATTTAGAATAATTTCTCCTTGGTTCTGGCATCCTTGTCTCATCCAAATTCTAGCCGCCCTGCAGCCCCGTGGATGGTTCTCTCTCCCAGCCCTGCCATGTGACTGTCCGCCAGTGGCTGCCTGCCAGCTGAACTTCATGAATGTGACTCCCCACGGCAACCAATTTGTTCCCCTGACTCTCATTACCTCTCACTTGTTCAAAGGTAAACTGTACAGCATACAAACACAACTGCATGCCTTAAAATGGTCCTTAAAGGATAAATGACAATATTGCAAGGTTGAAATTGTTTTTGTATGCCATGCATAGGGACTGAGACCAAACTACAATGACCAACTTAAGTTACTGCTCTTAAATAGCTATTTTGTGTGGTGAGTGTGAACTGTCCTCAGTGAAGACACATCTTTTAAGGAATACTTTTGAATGTCATTATAAATACATATTAGAGTCACTAGAGGGCAGTGTTGTCTCCTTTTTCCAACAATTATCACCTTGAAAGAGCAGCAAATGTTTTTTTATTCAGAATATGAAGAGCAAGATATCATTTAAGGTTTCTGTGACATAGCTAGTCGTCATTAGTCTAGTATTTCAAGGAACAAAGTGGTTTTCAGTTCAGCTGAAAAACGAGCAGGTTCACAGTCCAGCTACGAAAGAAGAGCTATACACCAGACAATTTTCCCACTCCCATCTCAGCCACTAGATGGCGAAGCCACAGATTGAGGTCATTATGGCATAACCTACCCAGAGGCCTCTCCCTGTCCACTGCCTGGATGTCCATCAGGCCCGGAAGGTTCCCCCTCACAATGATGCTGTTACCCCCTGTGGTTTTGTCAGCTCTCTGAATACTTCGGCTCTGCCAGTCAGTCCAATAGATGTGTGGGCCCAGGAGGGTGAGCCCATAGGGGTGCTGGACTGGAGACACCAGGGTCCGCCGGTTGGCCCCATTCAAGTCAGATGCCTCAATACGCTGTGGAATTATCACAAAGGAAAAGAAAGTTATTAACAGATCATAACTGATGATCTCAAATCCTTAGCATATAGACGGTCATAAACACGAATTCCTTGAAAATTAAACAAGGAAAAATCCCACAACAATCTGTCACAGTACAGTATCAACATTCTTATCAACAGAAAGTACTGAAGTGCTTCACTATAATATCCAATGGTAATATAATTCAACTAATCAGGCTTTTTCAGTTATGAACCTCAGATATTGGTGAGAATTCGAGAATTAGTCGGGAAAATAAGACACACCACTCACCTCAGTGTGAGCATCAGCCCAGAGTAGCTGAGATCCAGCCTTGTCAATCGCCAGACCATTTGGCCAGCCTAGGTTACTGTTGATCAAGACCACACGGTCAGACCCATCCATACCAGAGCGTTCCAGTTTAGCATTCTCTCCCCAGTCAGTCCAGTACATGTAGCTGAAAAAGAAAACAACAGTCTTGGTACAATAATCGAAATGCGCATCCAAATACATATTCTTTGGCAAATTTAAAGCCACACATCTCATAAGCATACAGATATCTTACCCCATTTCATGATAGAGAGCAATTGCTCGTGGGCTATCCAGGTTCTGCCAGATTAGAACTTTTCTCATGGATCCATTCAGATTAGCCACTTCAATGCGATTAGTTCCTGTGTCAGTCCAGTATATCTTCCGGCCCACGGAGTCCACCGCTAGTCCGTCTGTGGTCATCAGTCCTGGAACACAAAAGGCATTTAGAATACCCAAAAGGCTGCTTGAGACAACTGCACATTTAGCATGAACTCTGCAAACCAATCCTTTATAAACAAATGGTTAGGCATGGAATAAATCTGCTTATTATATGCTAAGCAATGTTGGAATTATTAAAGTTTCATAAACTAATGAAGGCATGACCTCACCGGTGGATATGATATCCTCACACTCTGTGCCATTGATGTTGGCTCTGCTGACCTTCTTTAGTGTGCTATCAGACCAATAGACTTTACCTGCATGGAAGTGGTGCAAAAAATATTATTTCATTTGCAATGTTAATTAAAATGAAGCTTTAATCGTTTTCTGATTGCTGTTGAATATTATGTAGTTTAATCTATCCTGACCTCATACCTTCTTTGGGATCTACACCAATGGCAATGGTGTTTTTCATGGACCCATTCACGGCCAGCACCACGTCCGCAAAGTAGGGAATATCTAAGGATACCATGCGGATGTCTGTCCTCCTCGCGAAGACCAGGAAGCTGTTCATTCCTTTAGTAAGCAAATGAAAATCAACTCTTAGATCAATTCAAATCCAGGAAATAAATTTAATAGCTAGGATTTCTGCAATGACTTTCAATGCAGAGGGCAGACACAGTGCCTTATCTCTGGCAAACAGACACAAGTCAGCGACATACAAAGGTGTCAACCTGTGAGCGTCTATAGTCACTTTAGTGAGGGATGAGAGGAAGTGAGGTCGCAGGCTGTTGCACTGCTATTCGGACAGCTGCAGCATGTCACAAGAAGCTTCTGGTGACTGCTCTGTCGTGGGGGAGGTGTGTGTGTGTGGGGGGAGGTTATGGATGGTGCTCAGGAAAGCACTCCAATTTCAAAGGGAAGCTCCTTTTCTTTATGGTGGGGGTCTGTTGCAGTCAGTGGGGCGCCAGCAGATTTGGGGGCTCCTCACCATGAGAGCAGGTCTTGCCGTCCACCTGGAGATTGATGCCTGTGGGACAAGCACAGCTAGAGCCCTTAGGGGCTGGGGCCAGGAGACAGAGGTGGCTGCAGCCTCCGTTGTTCACCATGCAGGGGGTCTGGACTGCAGGGGGAAGGAGAGCAGGATTCAGGGTAAGACTGTCATCAGCATTAGCTTTCCTATGAGGTGGATACCCCACATGACACATTTTAGAATGTGGTGCCATGTGTTGATGGACTACAGCTCAGCAATGAAAAGTCTATGTTTCAAGAACGTTCAAACCCAGGGGTGGTTACATCCCCTGGGAGCTGTGCCAGGAAAGCATGCGCCAGTACACTTCCAGCACGCTGACAGGCCGCCCTTTCTGTGACGGTGCCTTACATTAAACGCATTCCAGGGCCGTGGGTCAGTGGACATGGCGTATGTCACACGACCTTTCAAGGGGGTGGGCGGTGATCTTGTTACAAGAGCGGCACAATTCTGTACCAACAAGTGTCAGCAGTGATGAAATATACGCAGCTTACACAGGATACAATGGGTGGCATACTACAGGGATAACAGCCCTTTAGAGAGACCAATGTTTTCTACGGTCATAATATGCAGGAATGGAGTCTTTCTGAGCTTTTTTACCTCTTGATGAGTTTGGCAATCAGTCAGTTTTTAATATGAACAGAGCTGTATTGCTGCAGCAAAACTAAATTGTCTGCTGGTTTAAAATCTATTAAGGTGCCATAGGCTCATTGAAAAGACCACAATGTGCTTTGGCAATATCAAAGAGAACATGTACAACAATCAGTCTTTCTGAGGAAATGTATGAGAGATGATTGAATATTGAATATTATAACAGGAACAATAATGATGCTGAGTAACAAGGTCTAATAGTTTAAAATGAAACTTTATTCTCATCTCTCTCCAAATGGACACCTGCTTGTTTGCCAGTCAATCACTTACAGAACATAAGACTCAGTGAGGTTATGTGAGGGTCGGAGTCAGAACGTACCTACAGAACGTTGCCGGTGGAACATGTGGATGTCCATCAGGTTCTCCAAGTTTCTTGACAGTGTGATCCGGTCCAGCCCCGTGTGCTTGTTGGCACTCTGGATGCTTTTAGATTGCCAGTCTGTCCAGAAGATCCTGTCTTCATGAAGAGTCAGGCCAAACGGGTGCGGAAGTTGGCTGCCAATCAACACCTGCAGAATGAGAATTTTATTAATTACCTGGCTGTTGATGAAATAACAGTAATTCAATCACAATGTAAAGGGGACTGTAAGTATTATATAAACCATATCAAACATCTATGACTGTGGCTTGCATTTAGTGCCATAAGGCTTTGTGTGGAATATCAGTTTTCAGGTTTCTCTTCTCCAGGAGGATCTTCCCTTACCCTTCTGTCTGAGCCATCAAAGTTGCCATACTCTATAGTTTTCATGCCAGCATCTGCCCAGTACAGCCTTTCTGTCTGGTAGTCGATGGCCAGGCCGTTAGGCCAGGTCAAGTTGGAGGAGATGATCACAATGCGGTTTGAGGCATCCATCCCAGCCCTCTCAATCTTAGGGCTCGCCCCCCAGTCTGTCCAGTACATATATCTGGGGAAGCCAGAGAAGCATAAACAAGTGCAGATTCTCTCTATAATCACCCTGATAATTCACATTGCGGAATACCACATGCATCTGCCTCCATCGCTCACCCTCCAACAGGATCCACCACAATGTCCCGCGGCCGGTCCAGGTTCTCCCAGATGAGTACGGTGCGCATGCTGCCATCAGCATTAGACACCTCAATCCGGTCAGTTCCTGTCATGAGATGGAAGTCAGGACACATAATGGCCACTATGCACAGGGAAATGTATAAATCACAGACAGGTACTGCAGACTGACATTGCAAATTAAAAAACAAAGAATAAACTGTTACCTGCATCAGTCCAGTACAGTTTGTTGGTCACCCAGTCAATAGCCAGACCAGCAGGACTTTCGAGACTGGTGTCTACAACTACCTGAAATTAGTTTGAATCAGAGAGTTAAAAACAACTCAGAGAAATGACACATTAGGATGAGTAGGACCTAACTTGGCATTCAGTAGAACTATTTTCATATCACATTACCGTTGTTGTGGATGTATTTTATTTTATGCAATCAAAAATGCTATTCTGAGAAGGGCAGGCATCATCAGATTTCCAAAGTGGTTCATAGCATAAAAAGGTTAAGAACTGCTGTTCTATAGTGGTCCAGAAATTGAAAATGTTGCCAGCAGATGGATAAAACAAGGTCAAAAATAACGACACATTACAGAGTTGGACCATGACAGCACGGACCTCCTGATTGGAGCCATTCCATCTGGCCCGGTTGATGGAGTCAGTAGTGATGTCAGTCCAGTAGATGTATTCTCCATGAGAGTCCCAGTCCAGTGCCACGGCGTTGCGGACATCTGCCAGTGGGATGACATCATCGGACTTGTCCTCTGTATCAAAACTGATTCGTCGGATGTCCGTCCTTCGGGCAAAAAGCAGGAACTTGTCAAGACCTGATCAAAGACCAAAGGTCTCTTGTCAGACTTCTAGGACAAACATCAGGTAATCACAACACACAAACATATTAAAAAATAACAAACAAAGCATGCCAAATCTACCCTATTGATTAGAAAATTAATTCTAATGATAATCACTATTCACTACCGAAAGTCTTTTAAAATGGTTTTGTAAAATGGCTATTATCTTTTAGCGTTTTTGTAGTGATATCCATGAGAATGACAGGTAAGTAGTATATACGCTGCATTCAGTATGAAGACCCCAGAATTGTGGAGCTCAATTAGCAGATGTATATTAAATACAATGATAATACAATATGCCAATCATTTGTATATCAAATACAATACTAACTCAGTATATACATGGGTAAATGGCAGTTCATCTTGTGACAGCAGGTCATAGCAGGTCTCCTTGCTCAGTGTGGATAAGGGCAATGGCCCCACTTACTCTCTGCACAGTTGTGGCTGTCCACTTTCTTAAAGCCAGTGGGGCAGGCACAGGTGTAGGTTTTGTTGCTGGGGAGACACAGGTGACTGCAGTCCCCATTGTTGCTGGCGCAGCGATTTCTGCCCCCTGGGAGACCAAAATAATCAGTGTAAGCAGACACATTATGGACAGGCACTAACAGGACACCTGTGGGAGTGTGAGATCAAGGCCCCCCACTGACCTGCAGGCTGCCTCTGGGGGTGCAGGGTGTGTATGTCCATGGGGAAGTGCAGCTTGCTGCGGATGATCTCCTGGTTTTTGCCAGTGAACTTGTTGGCACTGTTGATGCTCTTTGTGTGCCAGTCAGTCCAGTACAGGCTGTCCTCAAAGACGGTGATGGCGAAGGGGTGGGGCAACCCTATAACAACCCAAAAGACACCCAAAGATGGGGGGTGTTAAGGTGTTAGGAAGCTGTCACACCAGATCTGTCATCCACTGGGTAAGTGTCAATTAAAACATTCAGCTGCATACATTATCCTAAATGAGGAAATGATGCTCCTCTAATTATGCATTAATTTGGACCGTTATAGTAAGCTTGCTTTTCTTGGGAAAATAATAAGAGGCAAGACAGTTCAGAGTCACCAGTCAGAGGGATGATGAGTCCTTTGGCAGGTGTTGAGAAGCCCCCCGGTCCTTCCTAACTGAAGCTGCCGTGTGTCTGGATCTGCTCCTAATTATTCTCTCCAGTGCATGTCCCAGTGTATTTACCACAGTTTTGATTTCAGATGATGACTCCATTACAGTAAAACCTTGGATTGCGAGTAACTTGGTCTGCAAGTGTTTTGCAAGACGAGCAAAATTTTAAAATTAATTTTAACTTGATAAACGAGCGAGGTCTTGCAATACGAGTATTACATATACGCTTTGTCTGCCTAGCGTCACGTAATCACAACTGAGCCGATGGTTCTTCTCTCTCTTTCTCGCTGCGGGATTGTGGGCAATCGTTTCCCATGCTCGGTCTTAGGCGGCGTGCCTCAAAATTTAGTAGAAAAGCATCACCTTAATAAGGGCGTAGCAGTGCGAGCGATTAATCTGTTTAACGACAATTTCCGCAAAATTGAAAAAGACGCAAAAGCGGCTGTCATTGGATAGGGCATTGTGGAGTGGCAGGTAAAAAAGTGCACTGTGTTCCCATTCACATGAGGACTAAGGTCCAAATGACACCTTCACCACATGAATGGAAATCAAAACCACCAAAAAAAAAAAAAAAAAAAGACCCTTTCTCGACCTGAAGAGTGGTAATCGACAGCAGCTTGTTTAATGATTGGACTGTGAGGGTAGGCAATGCATCACCAGATGGAGCGGCCTTTTCACCTTATGAGCAGGCAGTAATCCTGAATCATGCCTTTTCTCTCTTTTATCGCCCCTGCCTGTCTCCCTGTCGGGAGATTTGCCTGCTATCATCAATCCATGTTCCCAGGTCACCTCAACTTCCTAAACATCTCCAGTGCCTCCCTCAGGGCACGAGCGCACAGTGTTTGCCAGGTGCCAACACGCTGCTTCCTGCTGGGACAACAGCTGTTGCAGCTGGGGGCTGTTTTACATGGGGGTCCTTTGTCCATGTGCAGTACAGAACAGCTCTGCAGGCGCACAGGTGTGTGCCGGGATCAGGGCAGTCACTCGCTGACACTGCCAGGGCTGCCCTGCCGGCTGGCGCAGCTCCAGGAGCCGTCACGGGCAGGTGCCCAGTTCCACACGTCCCGCTTGTTTAGCCTGCTGTCTGAGTAAACAGTGGGGCTCCCTGAGAGAGACGCTATCACAGGCCTCACAATACTCATTATTCAAGCTCCCCTTATGGGAGCGGCCAGTCATTCCCCCACTGAGGGTCACTGCACACAAAAAATATTACTGTGGGGTCATTTCATTTTAATTTTCCAAAAGAGTTTTGGTG